>NW_019735583.1:62253-81260 GCF_002891405.2 Cryptotermes secundus | reverse complement strand
TAATGAAGCAAAATCCATTCAAATAACGTTCACGCTTCGAAAAGGCAAAAGCCCCCCGATTCAAATAAACCACACTACCATCCAACAAAATGATCAAGCAAGGTATCTAGGACTTACCTTTGACAGCAAGCTCAACTGGAAACAACATATCCTCACGAAAATGAAACAAATGGATCAAAAAATCAAAGACCTATACTGGCTCACAGGAAAAAAATCACACCTATCCATTGACAACAAGCTGCTAATATACAAAGCAGTCATCAAACCAATATGGACATACGGAACTCAACTCTGGAGATGCGCCAGCAAAACAAATAGAGATCTCATCCAACGAACTCAATAAAAAAATCTTCATCTCATCGTAAACGCACCGTGGTACGTGTCTAACCACACCATTCACACCGACCTCAAAACTCCATACGTCACAGAAGTCATCAAAGAACACAACATCAAACACTTCAGCAAACTAGCTTACCACCCAAACCCACTGCTCCAGCCACTTATACTGCATCACGACCACAGAAGAATTGGACGAAAGTGGTCAGAAGATCTAAAAAGCTGAGGGACGCGTCGATGGAAGTGACCCACTCAAGCCACTGATTGGATAGTGTTATGCCGCAATTTCGATACTGGAAATCAAAGGCATTTCCTAAATGTCACGAGATTAGATCAATGATGGCAACAAATGGACAGGGGTTTTTTCTCAAGAATGCTCGTAGTCAGCGTAGACGCGTAATCGCACAAGTGGGAAGCCCTCCTAACTAGACAACTGGAGTAAAATGAAATTATCAAATACCCAGGGACGAGACGCTGCGGATTCGTCCGCAACTAAAGGGGGTTAACCAATGGGAACCAGCCCCCGAAATTGAGGACAAAGGGAGGAGTTAACCTCCCTCTTTTGTTAGCTGCTGCGTCAGCTCGCTTGGAGAATAAAGAGGGAAGGAAGGCTTTTGAAAATGGATCTATCGAACCTAATATCATACGAGCCGCCGAAGGCTCTGCTTGAAATGTGTCCTACAAGTAATGGTGTCCCTGCGCCACTATATCAAGTAAGTCATGTTTGCTCGCACTAGCCATGCTATTCAAATTTGTTATTGTTTGCGAAACGTTGAAAAGCAGTCCCAGTGTGCCCAGAGAGACTTTAGGGTAGGATAAGAGAAATAATGTAACAAGTAATTGCCGAGGTTGCTAGTACGGTAAACATGGCCGTCGTTATATTGTGTGTTATGATCTGCTGGTAGTGTGCAGAGCAGGCATATTTGTTGTTCATTGTTGTGACCATTGATTTTGTGAAAAACATAAGTAGGCTTTAGTATTTATGGTTTGAGGAGAAGAATCCTTTAAGGGTGAAGCTTATTGCTATGATAGGGTAAGAATTGTGTAATGGGTGGTAGGAAATAGAGAGAGAAAATATTCACGTCGAACGATTAAATTGTATGGTCTCACGGGCCGAATTAGGAGGAGAAAAGAGAGACTGGCCCAAGTCTTACACCCCAGAAGGGGAGATCATAATGAAGGGATAGCCTGGCCAAGCAAAACACTATGGGGTCCCGACTGAAAGTCGGCTTTGTTGTTACTGTAATTAGGATGTAACTGAAATGTAAATAGATCAGTGTACATAGGGTAGGACAGAGATGGTGTATGGCGTGACAGACAAGGAAGGGAAGTGACAGTCTCAAGCCATCCGCCCTAGGTGAGAGACAAAACGAAACCAAGAACGAGTCAATGAAACGCTACTATGTAAACCCGACAGAACGTCAGCATGTTATATTGTAAATAATAGTGTAAATAGACAGTGTAATTAGGGTAGGATGTACACAGAGTTATGATTCACTCTCACAAACTCAACCTTTCCCCGACCGATCCGGAGAGATCCTAGCATGGGCGAAATGCAGAACTGACCCCAGGCAGCCAACGGCAGCCGGATGCAACGACAGTTAAGGATGAGGGACTAGTAGTAGACAAGGGGATGGCGTTCCTGGTGGAACAATGAAAGAGTGATTTAGTATCATTTCATTAGCCCCCGTCAGGCATAACAAATTGCTGGCAGAGGTGAGGGATTGGCCAACGAGAGATGCCTGACAAAGTGAATTAGTAGTTATATTTACCCACCCCTGTCACTAAGGCAAAACATGTGGTGACAGCGGTGGGACGCGTCAACGTAGGGTTTACTGACATAGTGAATGGATTAGCCAAAGAGAAATGGCAGTCGTAGTGATTTAATTGTGTTTTAACCCACCCACGTCACCACGGCATAATAGATAGTTCTGGCTTAGGACAGGGACAAGTGGAGGGCTCTTGTGAACAAGGTAATGAAGTTCCGTGTTCCGTTAATTGCTGGGAAATTCTTGAGTAGCTGCAGAATTGGCGGATCCTCGAGAAGTGCTCAGCTCTATACGTAAGTAAGTAAGTAATCACTTCCATGGCTACCAATCCACCCACAAGTTACAGCGCCCAAATTACAGGAAATATTTTACAAATCTCTGTATGAAAGACTGACACAAAACTATCAAATATGTATCCTGATTCTCTCTGACTCTCAGTCAATTTAAGACCAAATAACCTCTTCAGTCATTATAGAATTAACCCACAAACAAACCAATAATACTAGTACAACAATTTTTAATCATAGGTCTTAGCATACAGATTTTAATTTGAAATATGATGATGTTCAGCACAGCACAAATTCGACGTGAACAGGAACACTAGATCCAAAAATATACAAATATATAATTATTTCACAAACCGCAAGATATTAGTCTGCTCAAATTTGTCAGTCAAGTAACATAACTACCAATTTGTTGAGGTGCGTGTGAACTGCAGAAGACTATGCCCACCAACAGCTCACAAGTACGATGATTAGCTAAACAGATAAATAAAGATAATGGCTATCTGAAGGGCACAGCTATTATCTTGATGCTTGTAGGCAGTCAGTGGCATTAAACTGACAATGAATCATTATTCCAAAGAATAAAAGGATGTCGTACTGCGCACGTGGACGAAGCTGTTTCAGCTGGCTAACCTTTCAGTGTGATTGCATTCAAATACTGTCCAGAGCCTGATGCAGGAGGACTTTCTGCTAAGCATTCAATTTTTGCAAATATCAGCTAGACAATTGGATTTTTGATGGCCAAAACTTCTGTACATTTTTATCAGATTTTATTGCCCTTTTGGTAGTGTACTGATGAATGTCTACAGAATGTTTACCCGATGCTTGTCCTTGTACTGAAATGGAAAGATCATTATTTAAAAGAAATTAGAGCTGTAGGCCATGACTGTACAGGGGTCCATCCACATTTCTTTACGTCAGCATTCTGAAATGATGCAAAACGAAGAAAGTGTTCAGAGGGGGAGTTGTGCGTGTGTGTGTGTGTGTTGTACAGCAATCCAATTAATTTCTATGTAAACGTAAATGAGACTATGAGAAATTATTGGGCCACAAGGTCTTGAAGAAAACGCATGTGTGAAATAATAACTGAAAAGGAGAAGAAAAGAAAGAAGCACAAAATTCGATATATATTTTTTTTGTAATATATAATCGAGTGCCCACAGAGCAAACAGTTACGTCAGCACTAAGTCTCTTCGCTAAGAAGAATTAGCTGGATCCGCTAGATATTGATACGTTTAATACGGAGTATATGCCCACGTACAGGGTATACAAGAAAAGAATGGTACAATTTCACTAGATAATAACAATTTCTCAACTTACACGGGCACAAAATACGCCACCAGCGGCGGCAATTGTCCAAGTTCCTCATACGCTACCATCAGTTCGTTCTCATGCTGACTGCGTGACCGCATTGTAGACTTGTGTGGTGTGACTCAGGGTGCATACATTAAAGGTTTGTAATTAAAGCATGAGAAACTTGGGGAGTTGCCGCCGCTCACCGTGCATGTTGTGCCCATGTAAGTTGAGAGATAAATTTCTTATTAACTTTTGAAACAGCTTCATTCTTTATGTATACCCTGAGGCGGGATGGTAATGACTCCATTCTCCGTGAGGTTGGCTGAGCCACGGCTCTGTCATCGGTGGGGACGTATTATGATACAATGGGACACAGCTTTGGAATACCTCCTCGTGGTCCCGCCGGGCAACGACAGTCTTGGGGGTCTGCATTAGCATGAGCCTCCCACGCAGAGGCATAATGATAATTTGGTGTCACTGCGGTGTGCCGGGGCGAATGTTGGATAACAATCCTATGGGGTTAGCTATGGCTATTTGAGTTGTCTCCCTAGAGTACAAATAAGGTGCCGCAAGCCTTAGGTCTCAACACTCTAAAATGGTTTATGCAACCCAAATGGAAGGTGGGAATGGGGGAGTTCAGAAGCAACCCCTGTGGCGATAATCTCGTGTAAGATACCTTGGTCGCAACCTCATGATTAACTGGTGTCGCACTCCCATTTATCATCTGGGACACCCCTCTCCACACGAACAGTCACTCTGGGTCCTGGAGGCTTGTGATTGCTGCATTTACTACAGGACCAAACCACCTAAGCCAAGGTGTGAGGCATCGTGCTGAGGGCTGCATGGCACACACTGGGTTTGTAATTAGCTAGTGACTTGAACAATCCCCTTGGGGCACCAGGCACCACCCCGTTGTATTTATGCCTTCAATTAGTGTGGGGCGGTGCTGGTGGTGACATTCTAAATCCCCAAAAACTCGTGGGACCAAAATGAAAGAAACCAAAGTAAAAGGTGTTCGTAAGGACCTTGAACTTTAATACGTTTGAACAAACGTATTAAAGATAAGCGGCGACACACACAGANGATTTTAAATGTTAACAAGCAGTGTAACAGCTACGTGAGTGATACACACCTGATGATGGCCATTTAGGGCCGAAACATGTAGTGTGGAGGAGGAAAAAGAAGCAAAAACTACAATAAAATTGTTGCACTTAAGAAGGTATTTGTCCATATATATTGTGCGATGATCCTTCCGCAGGTGTCTCCACCTTATCGTGGTGAGGGGGCTTGAGTATGCCAAGGACCCTGAGAGCTATACCAGCGGTAGCGTAGCTACGGGCAGGGCCTCCCTTGCTGGACAGATCAAAGGGTAGGCATCAGACGAANACCAAAAACTGATGCCGGAAGCAGCGTCATCAGCAGCGACTTGAAGCACAGAGCAAATGATGCTCTAGATGGTTCAAGTTCGTATAGCAACAGGCGTGACCAGAGTGGTTTGAACGGCTGTTGTACTGCGATGTGGAAAGCAAATGGAAAAACTACCACATTATCACTTTTCCTGCATAGTCTCTTTCCAAAAACAGAAGATCGCATTAAGTGGAGAAACTGTTTTGGAAGAGACTGTGGACCTGTCGTCTGACAGCTTACTGATGATGATGATGATGATTGTGCGAGTGTAACAGGATGCTGAAATATAATATTGTAGACTGTTAAGGTGCTGGATGATCCTGAAGTTCAGCGTCCGGCAGAACCCTTGACAGATACACTATCTTCTAACTGGGTCTCTGAGGAGAAAATGGATGAGATACCCTGCCGCTCGGATTAACAAAGCAAAGCGGACCAGGGGACCCCTTCACATTGAAACCCAGTCCGAGGACGGAGAGAGACATAAGATGGTAAGTGACCTCTCCCCAATATGAAGAGATCATGAAATTTCTTCAAATCAACTTACACAGCAAAGCTGCCACGTTAGCTTTGTGGCAACGACTAGGGGGGAGTGTAAGGCAGATATAGCACTTATTCAGGAACCTTGGTTATACAAGCGTCAAATAAGGGGCTTAATTAACACAGGGGAACAGTTTACTCTGCTGTACACAGTAATAATACAAGCTCTTAGGTTTATATCAATAATCATGTTAATGTCTTGCCTTGTTGGAGCTGTTCTAAGGATGCAACAGCGGTAAGGATAACATACCTGTATCGAGGAGGCAGCAGGGAGCTAATTGTTTCTTCAGTCTAACTTCCACACTACTCGGATGAACCTCCATCATTTAAGGAGATGAGGGACATCATAGACTGCTGCTGTAGCAGGAAGAAGCAACTCATCATTGGGTGTGATGCCAACGCGCACCACATTTTGTGGGGGAGCACCGGCACTAACCCAAGGGGAGAGAGCCTTATGTAATTTCTGCTGAGTTCGAACCTGAATATTCTAAACCATGGTAACGAACCTACCTTTGTGGTTTGCAATAGGAAGGAGGTTATTGATTTGACACTAGGGACTAATAACACAGAAAACCTGGTAATTGGCATGTATCTGAAGAGCCGTCTCTATCGGATCACAGATATATATGCTTAAAATTAAGTAACATCACAGTAGATCAAACTACTTACAGGAATCCTAAGAGAACCAATTGGGAGTCTTACAAAGACTACCTAAAGGAAAAGCTGGAGGCCATCTCGCATAATATACGCACAATAAAGGATGTTGATCGGTCCGTTGACCAGTTGCAATGGGCTATTATCTCCTTCTTTAATCGGAACTATCTGGTTAGGACCACTCGCGAACAAAAGAGAACGCCTTGGTGGAATAAACAGTTGAGTGGGCTTGGGATCAAAACAAGAAGGCTGTTCAATACAGCTAAAAGAACAGGGCAGTGGAACACCTACAAGGAAGCCCTTACCTGTTACAATAAAAAGTAAGAAAGCCAAGCGATCCTCAAGGAGGAGAAACTGCCAGGAGATCAATGATGTACCAGGCGGTGCCAGAGAAATGAAGATCGTGGTAAAACAGGCGCCCAACCAGGTCAGCACAATTAAGCTGCCTAACGGACAGTATACGCAAACATGAGGGGAGACTCTGAAAGAATAATTCAGGGTTCACTTTCCTGATTCAAAATTGATGATAATTTGGACGATGGACAGGGTCAGCAAAACCTGGGCACTTTACAAAGCAAGACGAACAGGGCAGACTGGAACCTGAATAAAGTCAAAATTAATAAATCAAAAATCAGATGGGCACTGAATACTTTTAGACAATTTAAGTCAGCGGGAACAAATGGAATTGTACCGGCATATTTGCGACATGGGTCAGAAGTCTTAGTTCCACACCGATGTCGCATATATAGAGCCTGCATGGCATATGGTTTCATCTCCATAGCCTGGAGGCAAGTTAATATGACGTTTATCCCAAAGCCCGAGAAACTTGATTATACGGAGGCCAAGGCTTATCTTCCTATAAACATGTCATCATTCTTGTAGAAAACGATGGAGAAATTAGTAGATAGGCATATCATGGACATATTCTCTACACCGAAACCAGCATGCCTGCCAAACAGATAAATCTACCGAAAGTTCACTACACAATGTGGCAAAACGCATATAGAGAGCGATTAAACACAAGGATATTGCCTTACGACCGTTCCTTGACATAGAGGAAGCTTTCGATAGAACCTCATTTGATGTAATCAAACAGGCTGCTGGAAGGCATGGCATAGAGCTTCCAATATGCAGATGGGTGAATGTTATGCTGGAAAGCAGAACCATAGATGCTACATTATCAGGAGAAACCCTGGGGGTTTCGCGTCTAGGGGTTTTCCTGAGGGGAAGTATTCTCGCCTCTGCTGTGGGGCATGGTCATCGACGATCTCCTTTGGGGACTTAATGATGATGGGTATTATACAGCAGGATATGCTGATGACATAGCAATCCTCATAAACGGAAAATTCCTTCCGACCGTATCAGAGCGTCTTCAAACAGCTCTGTACATGGTTCAACGATGGCGTGGAAGAACAAGTCTTTCTATCAATCCCAATAAGACGGTAATTATACCGTTTACAGGGAAGAGAAATATAAATTGCCTTGAGGAACCGACTCTCTTCAATAAGATATTCGAGCACTCCAGCGATATCAAGTACCTTGGTCTAAAATTAGACAATGGACTGACATGAAGAAAGCAGCTGGACAAGATTATTAACAAAGCCTATACGGCTTTTTGGACAAGCAGAAGCATGTTTGGTAAAACTTGGGGACTGCAGCCGCACGTTGTGCATTGGATATATACTGCGGTTTTAAGAGCCATAGTTACATATGGCGCCACAGTATGGCGGCCCAAAGTTAAACTCAAGACAAGCAAGACAGAACTCAGCAAATTGCAAAGGTTGGCTTGCGTAGGTATCACAGAAGCATTTCAAACATCTCCAACAGCGGCACTGGACACACTCCTTGGACTCCCCCCACTGCATCTACAGTTGGAGGCAGAGGTCAGGGCAGGAATCTACCGTCTCCAGTGCAGTGAACAAAGGAAACCTAGATCTGATGGTCTCCATTCATACTTAAATCAGGACACGAAAAAAAGAACCCATATTACAAATGGGGTCTGACAAAATGATACAGAGACATGTATATGAAAACCACTTCACAGCCAGATTTCCTGAAACGAGTGAATGGAAAGACGGGTTTCGGCCCGAGAGAAAAGGGGGACTGATCTGGTGTACAGATGGTTCCAAGATAAATAAGGGCACTGGGCCTGGTGTGTACTGCTATGGCATGAGTCGGAAACTTAGTTTCAGGCTTGGACGGTATATGACAATATTCCAGGCAGAATTATATGCCATTATGGAATGTATTGTGGATAATTTACATAGGAACTATAGAAATAGGAACACCTACTTTCTATCTGACAGCCAAGCTGCACTTAAAGCTCTTGACAAACACCAGATAAATTCAATATTGGTCTGGGATTGCCACCAAACCCTCACGAAACTGGCAAACATAACAGGGTAAAACTGATATGGGTACCTGTCCATGCGGTTATTGCTGGAAACGAAACAGCAGACTAATTAGCTAAGATTGGAGCTGAACATCCCTTTACAGTACCTGAACCAAACTATGGCAACTGTATAAGAGATGCCAGAGAGGCAATCAGCGACTAGACAAACATAATCACAAGAAATATTTGGGATCCTTAACTTGACACAGGCAAGCAAAGGGATTCATACAAGGACCTTCTACTAAAAGGGTGAAGGAACTGTTGAAGTTAAACAGAACCAGCTACGATATGTATGCAGTTTCCTTCTCTTAGTGCACCCAATTTCACATTGAGAGTAAGAGGAACGACTCCCATTGTGGTGGAACTAAGAGAGGTGTTAGAATTGGGACAGATAAGATAATTAATCTTAAGTTTTTTAGTATATAAAAATTTATTATAATTGACGAACATTTTTAAATACTTTTAAATTTTACAATGACATAATGGCAGGCAATGAAATAGATTGACGTAAATGGAGCATCTGATGATGGCACTATAGTGCCGAAACATGTTGTGAGATAACAAGTGAAATTGAGTGCACTAAAAGACGGAAACTGTATACATATCATGGACGAAAATCAGTGCAACTGGAAGCTAAAATACAACATTATGAATAGTAGTCATACTTGAAGCCTATACCAATACATGAATTGTAAACGTAAACTATTACATTGCAATCCAACATAAATTTTATTAGGACATATTTGAGAAAGAGATTAATACCGAAATACGCCCACATAAAAATAACAGAATATAATGAAGCAGCAAGAAAAACAAAAACACAAGCTCAAATATCGCGTATAATAACGAAATAAAACTCCCATACAAAAAGAAAGAACAATAAAATACTCAACTTTACCACATACACATACACAATGCAAACACACCGCAAAAAGCCTGGAATAGTGTAGAAGACGCAAAAAACCAAAAACTACACCAAGAAATGAAAATAACATATTTAAAACAACAAGAAAAACTAAAAAACATGGAAGAAACCCAAACAGCAAAGAACAATTTCAACAACACAACTTATACACGTGTACAAAATTGTACAAACACACACTTTACACAAGACGAAACCCAACTCCTAAACAAAGGGTTAGAATACAATTTACACTATAAAAATAAAAAATGGATTGAAACGTTACCTCACGAAGCAGAAGCAGCAATAATAAAACTAGACATAACAGAGCACAACTGTTATAGACATGTAGTTGCGAAACAAATAAAAGATATTAGGAAAAACATAGAAATTCATAATAGTTATAATAGCAAGACAGAATGGAAAGTAGCTATGAATATAAAGAGAAAAATGCTAGATAACATATTAATAGTAACAAAAGCAGAAAAAGTTAAAACATTAGTAATAATAACAGAAGAAGAATATCAACAAAAATAATGGAATTTATACAAGAAAATTATTTTACACTAATCAACAAAGACCCAACACAACAATACCAAAGCATAATAAAACAAACAATAAAACTATGCACAAATACAATACAAAAAACAAAAATGAAATAAATAAACATGAACTATACGGCCCCAAACATACACGCGACAATAAAACTACACAAACACCTCACATCCATTAGACCCATAATCAATTGGAGACATGCACCAGCATAACAAATAACAATACTAATGTCTAGGACACTTCTACAATATTTAAAATTACCAAACGTAAATAATATACATAACTCCAAACAACTAATGAATGATTTAAACACCAACATAATAGATGAAAACATAAGATTATGTTCTTTTGATATAGAGAACATGTATACAAATATACCCAAAAATGATATAATGAATATAACTAAGAATATACTAGAACACAATCATAACACAAACACAAATAAACAAAGACAAATTATCTGCATATTGCACACTATGCTGAATCAGAATTATTTTCAATATGAACAGAAATTTTACAAACAAACAGATGGTTTAGCTATGGGAGCTCCAACATCTGCAATTTTGGCAGATATCCAGAACATGGAACACACACAAATATACGACATGTTAAGAAAACAGATTATAGTTGGATATTTTCGATAATGTTGACGACATACTAATATTACATTGTGACATGTTGCGCAACGGAGAACCCCTCCCTACCCAGCAGCAACATGGCAACTCAGGCCAGAGTGACGTGGCGGATGAATCAGCGCTCTCTTCCCCCTTCCAGTGACGTAACGCGCAACGCCGCAATTGCTACGTTCCCGTAACAATTTCCAACAGCGTTGCTACGTAACAGGCAAACACAGCCACTATATAAGAGAGCTGCACTGCCTGCGAGGAGAGTTGTAACGTAGCAGTCGCCGAGTTGAGATGTTGTCACTTAAAGTGTATCAGCTGCCGAAGACAGTTCTCCACTCAACAGTGAACGAGTAAAAGTGCGTGATCAACAGTTCTCAAGGCGGCAGCCTAAGAGTTGAGTTGAAATATAGCAGCAGTCGCGAGAAGAAGACCCGAACGCGTGGTTACAAGAGTTTACGTGACAGTGTTCGATAACTAAGAAGTCTGCGAGTGGAAGACTTATTGTGTACTTTCGAGACTTTGTGTGTGGTGTAGTACAGTTATATTTGGGGTGTGTAATTCAGAGAGACTTGTATAGCTCCCGCGTTATTAATACGTGAAGACTCTTAGAGATAGTGTGAAGAGGTTTGGTTGTAGAGTTTGTAAAGTGTGGAAACCCGTAACATTTTTATAATTAATTGTAGCCGAGATTTGTAGGTTGTTAAATAAAGCAAGTTAACAATATCTACGGCGTATCCAGTAACCCAACACGTTATAATATGATATGCGCAAGACAAAGATCGATGACATGGTTATATAATTTAATAAACTGCAACCAACGATAAATTTCACAATAGAGAAAGAGAACCTTAAATCTATAAATTTTCTAGATATAGGAATAAATAGAGGAACAGACAATTTGCAATTTTCAATACATCGTAAACACACAGCAACGGACATAATAATAAGAAGTGACTCATGTCATCCACAAGAACACAAGATATCTGGTATTAAAAACCTTACAGATCTAGTAAATAATTATCCAATTACCAAAGTAGCAAAAGATACTGAGATAGCTACTACAAACAACAAGTACAACACAAATATAATTACTAAACTAACTACAAATAAAAGCAACCAAAACATTACAAAAGAACAGAACATTACAGAGAATTCAGAAGAACAAAAAACGAAATGGACAACATTCCCATACATAGGAAAAGAAACAAGAAAAATCACAAAACTATTTCGTAACACAAAATTAAAAATAACATTTAGAACAAGGAATAGTTTACAACATATCTTAAAATCAAAATCACAAACGATTAAATTTAACAAAAGTGGTATATATAGAATGAAATTCCTAGATTGTCCCATGGAATATATAGGACAAACGGGGAGAAAATTAATACCAGATATAAAGAACACATACATGACATAAGACACAATTACATCAATACAGGATACTCAGAACACATATTGAACACAGGATATGCATATGGTACAATAGAAAATACTGTTGATATCATAGCAACGAATAAGAAATGACAGTATTTAAACACATTGGAAAACTATTATATATACAGAACAACAAAGAAGAACACTCATATGAACAATATAAATAAGGAAATATATAAGCCAATAATTCATGAATTATGCACAATTTACACAGAAAAACGAAACACAATCCCACCAACAACCCCCACCACACTCACCCCCACAACTTCATAGCTCAATCAATACGAAGACACACACACATCCAACATTACAACACCCGCAACAAGGAAGGGAACACAACACGAGAGGCCTTGAGTACTAAACATTATAATAAAACACATTAAAAATAGAAGCCGAAAGTAATAATAATAATAATAAATATATTTTCACACTGCAGATATACACTGAGAGTAAGAGGAACGACTCCCATAGTGGTGGAACTATGCGCGGTATTAGAATTGGGAGATAAGATAAATAATCTTAAAAAGTTTTTAGTATATAAAAATTTAATATAACTGACAAACATTTTTAAATACTTTTTAAATTTTACAATGACATAATGGCAGGCAATGAAATAGATTGACGTAAATGGAGCATCTGATGATGGTACTATAGTGCCGAAACATGTTGTGAAATAACAAGAGAAAATTGAGTTCACTAAAAGACAGACACTGTATACATATCATGAACGAAAATCAGTGCAACAGGACGCTAAAATACAACATTAAGAACCAGCTACGATGGGTGGTAAGACTACTTACAGGACGCTGTCACCTCAAAGGACACCTATCCAAACTGGGACTAAGTGATAGGCCCACTTGTGAGAGGTGTCAAGGAGAAAATAAAACAGCCACATATATCCTGTGTGAATGTCAGGCCTTAGCTTATTTAAGACTACGTCACTTGGATCGATACTTTATGGAACCAAGTGACTATTTCGACGCCCACACGTACAAAATCCTATGCTTCATTCGAAGCGCGGGATTTCTGAAGGGATAATCGAAAGCGGAAGCACAATAGAGCACTGTAGGTGGCGGTGCAAGGGCCGAGAAGGCCCACCCCTCATACATTAATACGTTCATTTGTACCCTGTATTTAGAAACGCAAATAACGCTCAGAAAATTTATAAAAAATAAAGGAGTGCGTTGTCCCGGTGTTTAACTAATTAAACACTACGCCAGGAAGGCGTATGTGGTAGTGGATGTATAACTCCTTATTTTCTTGACCTCGGCACTAGCTTATAACTGACCGTCGTCCAGGACCACCGCTGGGCACCACTTATAACTGTCCTACCTTTGGTTGCATCTTAGGCTCCCCATACACTCACAATTTGTCCTCCCGATCGACCATATAGGCAAAACTTTCAGTTTTCCCTCTCCCTTTCCTTCCCCATACACGCGCGGATAAACCGGCAGGAATCTAGCCTATATTGCTGAGATACACACGTCACGTGCTACGTCCTGCAGGTAGAACTGACGGACTGACGGGTTTCCTACAGTCCAACAGTCCAACAGTACAATCGATTGGATTTGCCGGCTGCACCACACACATCAGTTTTGCCTTTCAGTCTTCAACTGTTCAGGCCGAGCGGTAGACCAAACTGTGTGTGTGTATGGTGGCCCTTACACCACGTGTTGGTCGCCATTAGTGACAGTCTTTCGCACGAATTTATGTCACTTATAAGTTCCTTCACCTGTATCCCTTCCTTTCCCCGTGCTATCGCTCTCCTGCACCGCTGTCCTGGACGCCTCTCCTGGAGTTACTGCNGGGGTCCTTACACCACGTGTTGGTCGCCACTAGTGACAGTCCTTCGCCCGACTTTATGTCACTTATAAGTTCCTTCGCCTGTATCCCTTCCTTTCCCTGTGCTAGCGCTCTCCTGCAACGCTGTCCTGGACACCTCCACTGGAGTTACTGTCCTCCTTCCCTGTCTCCTGGATGTCGAGAAGTTACGTTCGAATTAAGGAGAATTGTGGTTGCTGGTGCTAGTAGGCAAGGTTTCTTTTCTATACGATTGTTAAGGTGTCTCGCAAGTAGGGAAATTTGAGGGTAGCTGGGTTCTGCTTCGTAATGATACAGATGAGTTCTTATTTGGGGTCATACGGACCTGGCTCGGGCAGGGGTGGAAGGTCCTTTTGCTACAATCACGTACACCAGTTCCAGACTTTTTGCACTTTCAGTAATTATTTATTCGACTTTAGCTAACACTGGACATAAAGAAAACTCACTTATGTGGATTGGACTTGTACTATTTCTAGCGAAGTGACGTAGTTTCTGAATGGGACGAAAGTTTTATGAAGACTCTCTGAAGTAGAATAATCTCTCTCTGAATCCTGAGGTCCACGAACCACAGCATCCAAGTGGATTCCTCTCCTCCAACATGTGCTATTGGTCTAATTTGAAAAGTAGGAGGTTCCTGAATTAGTGAATTTCCAGTCATGTTGCTTTGCTGTGTGATTCTGGCAGCTACTGACCTAACGATAAGGTTGACAGCGGCTTGAGGGAATGAGGCTCTGACACTCCTTCTAAGTTATAGCGGCCCCAAATTGTCAGCTCTCTAATTCCCAGAGAATTTCCGGCTCTGCTGAAACTGCCAGAATTCCAGAAAATGTACCGGATGTTACTTCCTGTTCACATAGCTAAATTTGAACTGTGTCGCTTCTCAGTGTAAAATGGCGGCCATCCGCCGGATCTTTGCTTGTATAGTGTGTAGTCTTAAGTTAATCAAATTTCAATTACTATGAAAGGGTCCGGCGAATTTTGATGAACGGTTACATCCTCCCAAGCGAATATTTATTCTGTAATGTAACGTAACGGACCGAGATCTGTCTTCATTGCCGTACTTAACCTACTCTTATGTAATACAAAACAAATCGAATGGTTTGGAATCAGTCTTTCCTCTATTATGACAATGCACCCTTTGCTTTCTACTGACACGAGTATAACTAGGCTATAAAGCTCTTCTCTTTTTTCCTAAATACAAAATTCTAAATACTAAACTTAGTCTGTGGTAAAATCAAGTACATAGGCACACAAACGTAGGTACTGTTCTGTCTCTGTTGATACAATTTAATGCTTTTATCCCTGTAATTTCACTGCACAACACTGCACTATTTAACGTTTCTCTTCATTCGCTGTGCTCTTGACGGCTTATAATTATGTATACTATCTCCTATATTGCTACCTGATAAGCGCTAGGATATCAATTTACACTTCTATTTATTTCGAGTTAGTTCTGTGCCCGTCACTTCAACTGAATTTAAACCTAATATTACTCCTTCTCTTTCTCTCTCTTTCCCTCTTTGTTTGGGCTCTCTTCCAGGGCTGCTTCAGTGACCTTGGTTTAGGGTGAATTCTGATCTAATTCGCTTCCCCTAGTTTCTCTATACTCCTTCATTTTCACTCCTTTATAGCAAAGGTTTTCTTAGACTAACTTGTTTACAATGTTGGTTTAATATAACTCAGTCATTCAAATAGGCGCTCTGGCTGCCTTTAGTTATTCTATTAGTGCAATGAAACAGCCTCTTTCGAAACTGTCTTTTGTTAGTGGGCGACCGAATCATCTGCTTGCGATTACGTTCTGCTTATGTTCATCCAAGAAATCCCCAAATTTCTAGTTAAGTACTACCCAAATTTTTGCACTAGAACTCTACTTTCTGCAATCGACATTCAAGGGTTTGCCTAGACATCTGTTGACTACAGCTCGTCATGTTTGCCAATAACCATATCCAGATGAACACCTTAAGTGTACCAGAATGTTTTCTATGTAGAAAACAACATATCCCTCGGTTCCACCACTTAACGCTTATTTCAATGCTCGGACAAAAGCCAGCAAGGAATTCCGAAAACAATATGGGACTATCTGAAACTGGTAAACTGTGGAGTCGCATAAGTCGCATCCTTATTTAACTCTACCTGTGGACAAGCGGAGCTGAGATCTAGTTGCTCCAATATACCTTACGGACGCCAGCAGCATAAAGGTTGTGTCCAGGCGGAAAAGGCAAACTGCAAAATAGAACTAAATCAAGATGGTGTAGAGTTCACGGCATGGGAGAGTGGCGGCGACCGGCCTAGTGACCAGTCCGAATTATTAGGCAGTGTGGACAAATGGCTTGAGGGACTCGAAATAATCAAGCGGCAGGTACAAGAGTAGAGGTTCCTTAACTTTTAACGTCAGAAGTGCCCCGTTCATGCCAGTGACGAATGTAATCATCATGACTAAAGTACCCCGTTTTTGCCAGTAGGGCATTTAAACTCAGCTAGTGGAAGGGTGCACACGCCGATAGTAGAAGCGCATGCACAGTCCTAAATATTTTTTATGTAGTAATTACCATACAGACTTGAGTAAACCATATTAGAGGAATTAAAATGATACATAAGAGAACAACAGCAAAAGAGAGTATACGTATGACTTAAGCCCAAACTCATCCACGAGCCAGTACTTTAAATGCAGATTTTGCAAATAAATGTGTTAAAAATATATAGTAAAATTCGATGTATATACCTTTTGTTGTTATCTGTTTGATGTATATATAGGCTGAAATGAAACTACAGAATTCGATGTCACTATGAACGCACAGAAAACAGACCGCACTATGTGTCTCAGCCATGATGCAGCTCTCTGTTCACGACCCTAGAAAGGGCAATAATCTTTTGCAGCTATGGCGGAAGGTCTTAGCACTGAAGAAGGAACTCCTCTAGCTCTTTTTCTTGAACAGTCACTCTTTCATTCTTCTGTCCTTTAGTCAAAAGTTTCGAAAATCTGAAGGGTGTAACAGATGTAAGGTTTTCCAGCAGAGAACCAAATGATTTTATTGATTCCATCTGTTTTATGACACCAGGATCTGCTAAAATTTGTCAAGAGTTACCAACAGAAATGAATTCAAATGCAGAACAACTCTGTGAAAATCTGGGGAAATATTTTTGCTGTACGTATCAAAATTAAAAGAAAAAGTTGAAAAAAGAGTATAATCCTTTGTACAAACATTTTCAAATCTTCTGTTAAAATATGCAACACTATGTTCTTTGATGATACAAACAAAGTTAATTCCATCCATTTATCATAAGAATTATGTTAGATACAGCATTTTTAAACACAATGCTTAAAATTGTTTGATCTATTGTATTTATTTTAATTATATTGTCTAAGGTTTTCCCCAAGGAGTGACGTGTTCGAGAGAATATTTGCGCTAATAATATATACGTCTTATAGTTTGTTTGAGACGAGGGCACTAATAGAGTGGAGAAGGAATCGCGACTCAGTTGAGACAAATTATTTCTGTATTTTTTTATTTTATTTTCCTAATGGTGCTGTATCATAGGGGACGTAGGTTTGAGGGTCAATTTAGACATTTTTGTAATATTTTCTCTTATTTTGACGATGAAAGTTGTGACGTGAGATGTATAATTAGTTTTAAAAATAATTAATCTTGTATTTTTATATATTTAACAATTATTAATTCAAGCTATCAACCAGGTAATGCGTATTCCTTAGAAAATTTCCTTCAATAATTTTTGTTTCATTTCTTTTACTTTCTGTGACGTGAGCTCTAATACTGTAGAGAAGGAATCGCGGATTACTTACTTATTTACTTACTTACTTACTCATGGAACTGAGCCCTTCTTGAAGAGGCGCCAATTCTGCAGCTACTCAAGAATTTCCCAGCATTTTATGGAACCCGAAAGTTCATCACTGTGTTCACAAGAGCCCTCCACTGGTCCCTATCCTCAGCCAGCTCTATCCAATCCGTACCATCCCAACTTATCTCTCTAAGATCCATTCTAATATTGTCCACCCACCTACGCCTTTGTCTTCCTGTGACCCCCTTCCTTCTGGCTTTCCCACCAATATCCTATACGCATTCCTCGTCTCCCCCATTCGTGCTACTTCAGCTGCCCACCTTATCCTCCCCGACTTGATCACTCTAATTATACTTGGACAAGAATACAAGTTATGAAGCTCATTATTATGCAGTTTTCTCCAACCCCCTGTGATTTCATCTCTTTTTGGTGCAAATATTCTCCTCAACACCCTGTTCTCAAACAGCCTCAGTCTATGTACCTCCTTTAATGTCAGAGACCAAGTTTCACACCCATACAGAACCACCGGCAAAATTATAGTTTTGTATATTCTAATTATTATGTTTTTGGACAACAGACGAGAAGACAAAAGGTTCTGGACTCAATGGTAGCAAGCATTACCCGAGTTCAATCGCCTCTTAATTTCCTCCTGAATCAGGTTTCGATTTGCTATCGTTGTTCCCAAATATCTGAAATGTGCCAAATTTTCAAAACATCTGTTTCCTAATTTTATGTCATGAATTTGACCTGCATTTTGGTGACGAGACAGTAACATAGTGTAACATGTTGCGGAACGGAGACCCCCTCCCTACCCAGCAGCAACGTGGCGACTCAGGCCACAGGTGCGTGGCGGTAACGAAGCGCTCCCTCCCCCCCTCCGCGGTGACGTCACGCGGTGACACGGAACGGCTTCCTACTGTGACGTGGCGCGTACCAGGCACCACGGCGGATATATAAGGAATTGCACCGCAGCTAGGAGTTCAGTGCTAGTGTGGCTACCGCAGAGTTCAGAGTTGTACGGTAACCGTTATACCGTGGATATCGCCGAGTCGAGTTGTACTGAGTCAGTTGTATTCTGGCATTTGGAGTGTACTAATTGTGATACTGCAGATAGCAGTAATCGTCAGATTGTAATATTGAGTGATTGTGAGAGTGGGTGTGAAATAAAGTTCGCTATATAAAATACATCGTGAA
>NW_019735583.1:40971-60086 GCF_002891405.2 Cryptotermes secundus | reverse complement strand
ATATAGCGAATTTTATTTCACATTCGCACTTACAATCACCCAAATTACAGATTTACGGTTACTGCTATCTGCAGTATCACAATTAGTACACTCCAAATGCCACAATACAACTGACTGGTTGCTGGCTAACTCGGACTCACTCGGCGGTAGCTCCAGGACTGACTCGTAGGTAGCTCCAGGACTCGCTGACTGACTCAGTACAACTGACTGTGAATAGCCTCCGCTGCTCCTGATGTAGCCTCGATCGGACAATACAGAATCCGGCCACGTAATAGGCACCCTTGTTGCCTGGCGCTGTGTTGCTATGTAACGCTAGCGGAAGTAACCGCTGTTACTACTTGGTGACGTCACCGCTGTTGACTTGCGTTGCCTAGCGACCAGGATGCTAGGACTCGGCTAACATCGGCTCGCTTCGGCTTCGCTCGGCGCATCACGGCTGGCGGGGGGTGGGGGAGGGGCGTCATCCATAGCTCAGGACGTCACAGTATGTCAGAACTTCCATTGTCCATGGGAAACTCAGTTCATGTGAGTAGGGTGTGATCACAGGAACTGCTTTTAAAAACATGTTATACAACATCATGTTCACTGCTGTTGCCACTCTAGTCACACACTGTTTCAAAACATTCACTTTTCTGACCCGTAGATATCTGCAGAATGCAGCCTAGGACTGATTTGCCCCTCTCTTATCACGCGTCACCTCTTCCAATATTGCCACATAGGACCTTCAGACATTTGTGTAAAACACAGAAAAATGTGAACTAGAATGGCTAAGTAGGTAAATAAAGGGGAAAATCACAAAAGAATATGAGAATTTCACCATGCTTCTAACGTACGAAATTGAGTTTTTGCACTGTTTACAATGAGCATGTGCCTTATACCTCCATGGCAGTGTTGCTGACCACCAAATGCCCTTCCCCATTCATGCCTGGCTCCATTGACTGCACCCTCCTAAACAAGTTATCACAAAGGAATGAATGAACTAACTATTTATTTCTGTTCTGACACTTGTATTCAGTTGAGTTGAACATTAATTGCTATTATGTCATGCTCAAATAACTAACTCATTTACGTACTGAACAGCAACACAAAATTTTAATGATTAAGAAAGGCAATAATGCAACATTGTTGTTTGATGTAAGTTGTTAACTCCAAGTAGAGGAAATTGGTAGCTCTAGTGATCATTATTAGTATAAAGATGTAAGTGTGATGTGAAAACTATATTCTGTTTTCATGATTTCTTGCTCAACCCTAGGGACCCAGGGAACCCTAGTTGAGAAAGGCTGCTTTAACAGAGGGCTGTTCTTACAATCAAGGCAAGGTAGGTGCAAAGAACAGATAACCTTTTAAGAGGCTCCACATACTGTTTCTAGCTTGAGAGTGTTTACTGGCCCTAAGAACATTTCCAGTCAACAACTTGGAAGAGTTTCAGAAGTATTCAGAATTCCATGCAGTCAGTACAAGACACAAGCTTGATCTTGGCTACAGTCTATCAGAAGGGAATATATATATATATATATATATACAGTAAAACTTGGTTATAGCAACATCGGTTTCTGTGACACCTTGTCTATTGCGTCAAATATTCAATGGTACGAACTAATTCCTCATAAAGCAACTGTTTTTATACCTTGCTTAGTATGACATGCTCAAATGCATCAACTTCGTATGAACGTCATTTTCATTCCTGAATTTCTCTGATATCGTGGGAAAGTTCGATGTGTCTGCCCACCCTCACTTTCTCTACTTGCTGACGTGACTGTCCTGGAAGAATACAACCACAGGCTGCAAGAGGAGCATGGGTTTTATGCGAAAACAAGGGTGTGGGGTGGGACTGCGTGAATAGTGCAAGAGGACGCGGCAGGTTGTTAACTGCATTCCTTTCCTAGAATCTCGTCTAACAGGACCTCACATTGTCTACTTACCCTATAGTGTTCCTGCCTAAACCCAGAGAAGTGCAGTAGCGAAAACATGGCAATGAAAAGGAAAGATTTAAGCATTGAAGAGAAAGTTAAAGTGATTCGTGAAATATTGTGTGTATTCTCAGTGAAAAGCGCTGTAATATGTCTTTGATATTACACATTTGGACAATTCCACGTTAATGTTACGTTAGTCTGTACTTAACTACGTATTTCACTAAAAAATGCAACATTTTAACTCATTTTTTGGCAGATTTTTACGTGACTAACATAAGGCTACTGTGGAAGTGCCCATTTTGGTTACAACGACATTCATTTATAACGACACTATTTATAGGTCCCTTTGATGACGTTATAACCAAGTTCTACTGTATATATATATATAGCATGCTGGAACAAAACCAGATATTAAATGATTATCACCCAACAGTAAGCAGTTCAAAATATCACTAAAGACAGTTGTTCTGGTTCGGACGATCTACCTTGCGGATTAATTAATTCCTATTTCAAGAAAATGCACCTTCACCAGTCATTCCTTGGTCAGATTACCACATAATCAACATGTTTCAGCTACACGGTGATTAAACTAGTGCAGCGAGATGCTGAGACACAGTTTGCAATAAGTGTCTGACTATATGTGGACACTCGTCTGATTGAAAGAAAAATCTGTACCTATATTTGCACATGTGGCCTCTATCTGAGTGTGCTGTTGCCTGTACTGCTAAGAAATGTTAGGCTCACTGTAGTTATGTGTCTGATTGCACTGCATAAACTTATGTGCACTTAATCATGTAAATTAAACTGTCAGTACAGCATAAATAGGTATCTTGCATAAGAAGACAGAATAGATAAAATTATTTCATGTACTTATTTATTATGTACATGTGTATGCCACATGTTTGTTCTATAAAAAAACAAACTAATTTTCTTGGATTGGGTTGCTCTAACGTGGATCCATGTTGTGAACTTGGTAGCTGTTATTATCTAGCATATATAGTAAAAAGTAAAAAGTAAAGCTATCCCTGTAACAGGCCGCCACCATAGGGTTGTGAGACGTTGTGGGTCCCACATTATCTAGACAATCAAGTCAAAGATGGCGGTACCATTGTCAGCCTTACGCGCCAGCCGTGCTTTACTCCCCAGGAAAATTATTTAATTAATTCCTGGTACTCATTTCTGTTAGAGGCTGAGTTGACCCCAGGGCCATAGTATGGCTGGAAGGATTAGGTCAATTGAAAAAATCCAATGACCTCATTGGGACTTCAACCTGTGACCTTCTGGCTTGTAGCATAGCCCCTCAACCAGCTACGCTACCGCGTACCCCGTCTAGCATATATACCATTGGATAACGTAAACAATTTTGTGTGCAATGTCTTCATGTTACAAGATTGTTATAAGTAGTTAGGGATTAGTAAAATATACTATTTATTCATAGAATGTGTCCTAAAATTGATATGAAAGTTAAGAGTTGAGATGAAAAGTTAAAATGAGTCTGTAAGGCACAATCACTTCAAATTACATGCTTTAGTCCTAATTAAATAACTGTATAGAGTGGTCATGTAGAGTATTAATGTTTGTGGCCAGTTTCCATCCTCAGGTTTCAGGATAAGGTAAGGAATCCTCACCCAGTTACCCTCCCTCCCCCAGCCGTGGTTATCCTGTCATTACCAGGGAAGCAGAATGACTTTACCAAAAAGCATGGTTTGTAGAGACTGGGGTGTTCAAAATATCTAGTGAAAAGATCATTTGAAAAGTACATCTGAATAGTGAACCTGTAGAAGGATTATAATTAATGGTCATGCACAATAGATCACTGTGGGTGTGGTGCAAGGACCAAGAAGTCCCACCCCTTGTACATTCATTCATTCAAGCAAGCATTATTTGAATGCTACAATTTGATTGACAGTTCTGGAGAGGAGATTGTTATCACGACTGATGTCGGAGTGAGCCAGGAAGATGCAACAGATGGGTTCCCTCCCCACTTTCTGTGAAGACATACTGAGTGGAAGGTATGTAACTAACACATGAGATTGTCTGTACTGTTCTGAGACCAAACATCTTTTTTAATCGAAGAAAGCAGTCTTCTGGGATTTGGCACCGTGTATATGTATATCATCATCATCAGTAATCTGTCAAGACGACAGGTCCACAGTCTCTTTCAAAACAATTCCTCCACTTAATGCGATCTAGAGTTTTCTCCTTCAAATGACAGTATCCTCTTCTGTCCCCAAGGTCATCCAGCATCTTCTTACGTCTTCTTCCTCGTCTTCTTGTCACTTCTATCCGCCCATCTATCTTTCCTTCGATAGCTTCTTTTAGAAGGCAGTTTCTGCGTAAAACATGACCAATCCAATTAGCCTTCCGTTTTCTTATTTCATGTAGGATATTCCTCTGCTCACTGACTCTAATTAACACTTCTTCATTTCTCACATAATCGGTCCAACTGATCTTCTCCATTCTTCTCCAACACCACATTTCGAAACTTTCCAGATGTTTCTGGTCTACTGCCCTAAGTGTCCATGTTTCAGCCCCATACAGAGCTATGCTCCAAATGTAGCATTTCACTAGTTTCTTCCTCAAATTTAAGTCCAATTTGCTGGTAAAAAGATTCTTCTTCTTGCTAAATGCAGCTTTTGCCATGGCAATCCTGGATTTAATTTCACAAGTACACCTTCCATCATCTGTTAACAAGCTACCCAAATATTTAAAACATTTCACATTCTCCACTTGTTTTTGGTCTATCTTTATTGTGACTGGGGTTGGTTGTCTCGAAATTTTCATTACTTTTGTTTTCTCCACATTCATTTCCATGCCATAGCACCTTCCAATTTCAATTAGTCTATCAATCATGCCCTGTAGCACAGTTTCTTCCTTAGCCATTAACACAAGGTCATCTGCATATTTCACAGTTTGAATAATTTGCCCTCCTACTTTGAAGTCACCGAGCCCATCCAGAGCTTCCTTGGTAAGGCATTCGCTGTACAAGTTGAACAGAATTGGTGATAAACAGCATCCTTGTCGAACTCCTCTTCCAATCTGCACACTTCCTGTCTCCCCCCTGTCCAGTCGTACTCTAACTTTCTGATCCATGTACAATTTGCTAATCAATCTTCTTTCATGCCAATCGATACCTGTTTCTTTCAGGATCTGCATTAATTTGGTCCAGTTTACCCGGTCAAATGCCTTCTGCCAGTCTATGAAGCAAACACACAGTTCTTCATCTATCTCCAAAGTTCGTTCCGCTATAATTCTCATCATCCCAATTGCATCCCTGGTTCCTTTTCCTCTTCTAAATCCAAACTGATCTTCTCCAAGTACATCCTCTATTTTCCTTTCAATTCTTCTTTTAAGTATCTTTGCTATTATCTTTGCTGTATGTGCAATAAGACTTATTGTGCGATGGTCGCTGCATTTTGTAGCTTTTGTCTTTTTCATATGTATATATTTTGTAACTTCTGTAAAGTCCTTGGGCCACTCTCCACTTTCATATATGGTGTTCATTAGTTTTGTCAGTGTTNCTACCCTGAAGATGGAGGCGATACGTTCCTCCGAAACGTCGGTTAACACCACATATACACGGTGCCAAATCCCAGAAGACTGCTTTCTTCATAGTCACCGCCGTGAAAGCCTCAAATCTTACATCTTTTTTAATCGCTAGCCATCTGTGTATTCTAGAGCCCTCAGACAGAATCCCACCCCAGATCTTAGTTGCTCAGTCAAAGGCAGAAGAATAGCTCGTCAAATTAGACCCCATCACTTCCTTTGCATTTCTCATNCGATTGCCTGGCTAGGACACAGAAGTAACTCCTTGAAAACCCCTCTTTTATTTAAACATCCTGTAGACTTCTTTATGGTTCAGCTGACCCTTAGGTGGGTACAAGTCTTTTGCTGTACTATTGGGTTTGAGTTAGGCCTTATGCTTTTGTCTGATTCCCCACCCATTACCATTTTCCCCTCCAGTGAAGCAGCTCCCATGCCACTGGAAGGACTGGTTATCATTGCACTGGGCAGTCACCCTTCGGTCTGAGACAGGCCCACATAATGTCACAACAGCTCTTCTTACCAAGAAATACATTTGTCTCTTACAAATCTCTTGAGCTGCATATTGTAATTAGGGGAAGGGGTGAGGGGAAGTTGGCCTCTGTTTCTTGATTCCTGGATTCACTCACAAACACTAAAGCTTTTCTAACTGCACACATTATAATATTCCTAAGCTTGCAGAAGACTGATTGTGCAGGTGCTCTGCAACTAAACAGGTAGGATGTACCATCAGAAGTAAAAGAGTGAAAACAAGGAGAGGTAAACACTCTAGAACTTTGTCTCTCATTGGGACTGGCGACAAGACTGTATCAATGGTATCTGTGTTCCACACTGACAAAACATGAGCAGTTACCACAAAGCAAGGTCAGCAGGTTATGTTCTGGTTATGTAGTACATAGTGTAAACATTTTGTAGACATTCATCAGTGCACTACCAAAATGGGAATAAATCTGATAAAAATATACAGAATTTGTGGCCATTAAAAATCCGATTTTCTAGCTGATATTTACAAAAATTGAATGCCAAGCAGAAAGTCCTCCTGCATCAGGCTCTAGACAGTATTTGAATGCCATCACACTGAAAGGTTAGCCAGCTGAAACAGCTTCCTACATGTGCGCAGTAAGACATCTCTTTATTCTTTGGAATAATGATTCATTGTCAGTTTACTGCCACTGACTGCCTACAAGCATCCAGATAATAATTAGCTGTGCCCGTCTGATGGATAATCTTTATTTATCTGTTTAGCTAATCATCCAACTTGTGAGCTGTTTTGGTGGGCATAGTCTGCTGCAGATTACACGCACTTCAACAAATTCGTAGTTATGTTACTTGACTGTGACAGATTAGAACAGACGAATATCTTGCGGTTCATGAAATAATTATATTTTTGGATCTAGTGTTCGTGTTCATGTCACATTTGTTCTGTGCTGGACATCATCATATTTCAAATTGACATCTGTATGCTAAGACCTGTGAATAAAAATTGTTGCACTAGAATTACTGGTTTTGTTTTGTGGGTTAGTGCTGTAATGACTGAAGAGNTTCATTGTCAGTTTACTGCCACTGACTGCCTACAAGCATCCAGATAATAATTAGCTGTGCCCGTCTGATGGATAATCTTTATTTATCTGTGTAGCTAATCATCCAACTTGTGAGCTGTTTTGGTGGGCATAGTCTGCTGCAGATTACACGCACTTCAACAAATTCGTAGTTATGTTACTTGACTGTGACAGATTAGAACAGACGAATATCTTGCGGTTCATGAAATAATTATATTTTTGGATCTAGTGTTCGTGTTCATGTCACATTTGTTCTGTGCTGGACATCATCATATTTCAAATTGACATCTGTATGCTAAGACCTGTGAATAAAAATTGTTGCACTAGAATTACTGGTTTTGTTTTGTGGGTTAGTGCTGTAATGACTGAAGAGGTTGTAAGATTTGAGGCTTTCACGGCAGTGACTATGAAGAAAGCAGTCTTCTGGGATTTGGCACCGTGTATATGTGGTGTTAACCGATGTTTTCTTCTACCCTGAAGATGGGGGCGATACGTTCCTCCGAAACGTCGGTTAACACCACATATACACGGTGCCAAATCCCAGAAGACTGCTTTCTTCACTGAAGAGGTTATTTGGTCTTCAGTTGGATGAGAGTCAGAGAGAATCGGGATAAATAGTTAACAGGGTTTTGTGTCAGTCTTTCATACAGAGATTCATCAAAGTTCTTCCTCTTACTTGTGGGTGGATGGGTAGACATGAAAATGATACAACCAACTGAACTCTTTTATTTAATGTGCTGTATCAGTTGTAGAGGTTATGTACATTCTGTTGACATATAAGGATAGGTAATATAGTTGATAAAAGTGTTAAGTAGGAAGACAGTATTTAAGGTTACATCCCCTTATAAGGATAGGTAATATAGTTGATAAAAGTGTTAAGTAGGAAGACAGTATTTAAGGTTACATCCCCTTATAACAACTGAGGAAAACTGTGGGAGATGTATGCCTGGACAGTCAGTGTTTCTGTTAAAATAGAACTGTCCACTAGTGTGGTGTGTGTTACAGATTTGCTAGAGTTAGTTGTAACTGATGTTGAATGCTCAGTTGCCATGCTGTTTGGTTATCTGTACCAAAAATATGTATATAGCATAAATAAATATTGTCACATGTTGGGTATGTGTAATGCAACAAATAACTTCACACTGTCTTGGATGTAGCGAATTTATTGAACACTTGCTCTTACACTTACACAATTCACAATTTCCCAATTACTGCCATCTGCAGTATCACAATTACTTCTCCTGTTGTAGTCACTGCCATTCACTCAACAACTGAACCTGGCAACTGACTTCAACTGGCTCGGCGACTGCTAGACTTCCGCTGACCTTGGTGACTGTCAGACTTTCACTGACTCCTTAGACGTTCCAGTTTCTCTTACAAACCTTCAGCCGGACAGCGGAAAATGCACCTCGCTTCCCTGTTGCGTAATCGCCGTGTTTACCGATTGCCTAGCAATAGTCGCTGCACGGACTCTCCTGTTTTGTGATGTCACAGCCTAGAGGGGAAGGGTGTTTACCCAGCATTGTGTAATTACGGGTTGAATGGGGATATGTGACGTCACTCATGGAAACACAGAGTTCACGTGACCCCTACTTCCTGTTGCGCCATCCATGTTACAATATTTTTCGGCTTTCACGGAACCTGAGACTTCAGCTGCTTCCCAGTAATTAACTATTTCAGACTTAATTTGGTGTCATTTCACAAATACAAATGTAATTATCATCGCTTACACTGGCATATATCCATGAACTGTCAAAGCATGGCTATGGGTTGGTTGTCACTGATCAAGAAATTCACAAAAATGTTTGAAATTCAGTTTGTTGTGTTGTTCTTTCTGTTTGTCAAGTATATGGAAATGTGTCAGTTGAGATGCATCTGGCATGCAAAATCTGAATGGATGTCAGACAAGTTAGTAGAGTTGCTTAATTGCCCCTTCACTGCACATATCCAGGTATTCATACTGTGATGCGATAACTGAGAGAGAGCCATTGCTAGGTTACGGCACAGTAAATGTGGTGACATTATTAAGCAAGGAGCCATTGCTACGCAACAGCCAATAATCAGAACGTGACAGTGAGTTGCAGTTGAGTTCGTTGGTTGTGAGGCAGTCACCAGCCAGTAATGACATGAGCACATGTGAGCTAGTGAAGACAGAAGACTTAGCATGTGCTGTAGTGAGAAGTCTAGTGCATGAGTTAGCTAAAGCATTGTGATTACTTGTAGTGTAGATTTATAAGCATTCAGTAAATCAAATTGCTGATCCAGAACCTGCGTCCAGTCACTGAAGCATGACAGTACCATTACAGAATGAGCAGAATGCAATTCTGCTTGATTTAGTTCATCCTGGTCCCACATACTGGCAATATTATAAAGGGTTAATTAACTCAGTCACACTGGACAGAGTTAACCTTTTATAATCTAATTCTGCTGTTGCACAAGTACACTGTCATGTCCTGCTGCGAACATGTGACTGCCTGCACTAATCATGAAGAATGCAAAGTTGATTATGAATGAGTCTGACAAAGAAACAGTTCACAGCTATCAGAAGAGTTTGTCGTTTTAAATATTGTAGATTGGATATATTTATTGCTGTGTGCAATGTAAGTAGTACAGTGTCTGTTACTAGAGATTCGTTCATTTGCTCTTACTATACGCATTGGCAAATGGTGGGAATGGCTCTGGTACTGAGACGGCTTCACTGGCTTGCTCTTCCCTGTCAGCAGTTACTGTACGCGTTGGCAAATGGTGGGAATGGCTCTGGCATTGAGACGGCTACACTGGCTTGCTCTTCCCTGTCAGCAGTTACTGTACGCATTGGCAAATGGTAGGAATGGCTCTGGCACTGAGACCGCTTCACTGGCTTGCTCTTCCCTGTCAGCTGTTTGTGCAAAAACCACAAGTTGCTGAGAACACCAAGAAAAGCAACAAGGAAGATACCACCAAAACTCTTCAAGGTATTGTAATAATGTTTAACTCTGGTGTATATTGTGACATGTCAATCCATTGCATAAGTGGCGAACTGTTGGAGCACTAGACACATTAGTTACTTATAACTGGTGCCAAATGAAGAAAGTTCAGAAGGGAAATTTATAATTCAAGTTACAGGTTTCCCATAGAAAATGAGTATTTTGAATTGAATGTAAATGTTTCTGGCAATGGCGTGTAATAATAAACAGGACCATTATTTATTCTGTAGGACGTTTTCCATCATTTGGAGTTATTAATTATTTTCTAATGGGCCCAGATGAGTAGGAATATTTGTTCCCTTACATCTCACGACAGGAACAGATCCAGTTTCTGAATCTCATTTTTGATAACTGAAGATGATGTACAATGTCCAGTATAAAAGTCTTGTTAAAATATTCCCCTGCTATTTGAAACAGAAAATTTCTAGCTAATCTCCAGGCCTAGTAACTTAAATATAAAAGGTTCATTCTTGTAGATTATGATTTGTTTTTTAGGAACATACTGACAGGAAGAGTGGAACATGTAGCTCAAAAACTGACCAAGATATAAGACAGTACTTAAAAGTGCTGCATTTTAAGGTAAGCTGGCTCACAGAATTTAAAAGTTTTCAAGAATTTTTGTTTCAGAATTACGTCCACTTATACAATTACTGCAGTAGCACACAAAGAGATAAATAGGAACTGCTTCTGGGATGCGACACCATGTGATGCAATATATAAATAGCAGCATTCATTCAGAATGTTGGTACTGATCTACCACACTGCACAGTGTCACATTTCAGAAAACTGCATACTTAAGGCATGGCGAACAATCTTGCAGACACAGACACACACATGTGAACATACAGTTCCTAGTAACAATGGGGAATGTTGTTATGTTTAGTGGTCACAGCCATAATTATTTAAAGAGAGAAAGCAAATTGAAAGATGTCACTGCCATCTTCCAGAGGAAACATGACACAAAATTTTACTTGATACAAGTGGCACTTAATACAACCAAATCCCTTGTATATGAAAGAGAACCTGTGAATAGTTTACTTAGGTGGTGAAGATATTTGCTTCTGAGCCAACTGAGTGCTGCCTACATTGCCATTAAGACCCATTGTAGCACTGTCCTCCCATCTAAGTCTAGGTCACTCAAATGCTGTCTTTCCTCTGGGTTTCCTGACCAGAATTTCTTTAACAAATTTTATGTCCTGGGGAGGAGCTGCGACTCTGTAAATGTATGGAGGTGGGCAGCTGCCGTGTCTGTGCACAAGTGAAGGGGCTAGTACAGATAATACAATCAACAATCAAGGAGACTGGAGCAGATCTTGGCAAACGGGTACCGCTACAGATGAATTATATTGTGTTCAGCTCTGATGTGGATAATGTGGTGTGTCTTGAAGTTCAGGACACGCAGGGGAATTGCTTTCAGTTACTCAGATTATATAGTGTCAGATGATGCCATGATTAGTGAATAGTGAATCAGGAAGCAGTTCTGGCCTAGCTTGAGATACCACAGCTGGACATAAGGGAAACCACAAGAACCTCACGTAGATTAATTTTTCTGTGAGCCAATATTTGAACTCAGAACTTCCTAAATACAAAACAAGGGTACTAAGCACATTTCATTAACAAATGAGATGCAGTATGCTCCATTCTACTCAAAAGTAATGAAGTGTGACCAGGTTATACATAAAGGGTGACTCATGACTTCGTGTGCTTATATATCTCGTGTCATTTGCCGTCAGAAATGTCAGTAAGCATAGGTCAGGTTCTGAGTGGTTAAGGAACAGTGGATGTTGAGAATTAAAAAAAAAAAAATCGTTTAGAAGCTAGACATGAGAATGTCATGTTGCCATGTTGAAACTGAATGTCAGAGTATGCTGTTCATGTTCTGTGTGTGATTATGCCCTTTATGTTTTCAAATGCCAGTAGGCAGCTGGGGTGTATGTCTATGGGTTTTGCAGTAGAATTACATATTTTTCCAATCTGAAATTGAGGAAATAGAGGGTAAAATTTTATTTAATTTATATGTAGAGTTATTTATGTGAGGTTAAATGAAAATTCTTGCAAGTTGTCAGGTGCCATATTGATGGTTATGTTAGTGCATTTATCTTTGGCTTCCTTGCTTCTTCATCTTTTCTTTCAATGGGAATTGATGTCTGTTGTTTTTTTAAGCCCAGTGATAAAATTGGTCTGCTGCCAGGCCATTGTGTGAGGATTTTTATTTATATTTTATTTATTTATATAATTTATGTTGATCCATACTGGTACAGCCATTGGATATATAAAATAAAAAAAAACAAATACAAGACAGTACAATAATAATGATAATAAGACATGCAGTCACTAAAAGATTTTGTAAAAAAAATAAAAAAAAGTAGAACAGTGTAAATATTGATACAGTGATGTTACAATTACCATCAGAAATACTTATCTAGTTTTATATATAAAAAATTCATCCACAGTATGAAAAGAATGCTCATGCAAATAATTTTTAATGGTTTTTTTAAAGCTTTTAATATCACATGCCAAGTCCTTAATATCAGCTGGGAGATGGTTATATATCTTAACACCTGCATAGGCAGACTTTTATGAAACATAGTCAAGTGAGTCGTTACTTGAAAAAAATAGAATTATCCTTGGTATTAAAATTATGAATTTCAGAATTTTGTCTGAACAGTGTAAACAGTGATCTATTGGTAACCATAAACAGAGCCAAGGAGAGTATGTACTGAGATGCTAGAGGTAGCATATTTAAAATTTTAAGAATTTTCTGCAAGAATCCCTGGGTCTTGCTTCCATTAATATCACAGGTCTGCAAAAATTTTTTTTTTTCAGCTGCATGGAATATTTTTGGTAAACTTTATGTTTTATAGGATGCTGAATCCAAAAATGACCTCAATTTCCCCCTATCATGTACGGTTTTTTTTTGGAAAATAATAGGGATTTACAATAAAAAATCATAACAGTGATGGAAAAAATCACTAATTTTATTACATTGAACTAAACATATTATTTCTCATAATTAAACAAACAATTCCTTCACGATATATTTAACATTCTGTGTTCAGTCTTTTTGCCTGTGAAACCTTGTCTTCTTCTCTTTGATGCTTCTCCGAACATGCTTTCGCTTTCCATTTTCCGTTTCTTGCTTGATCATTCAGCAGTAGTCAGCTAGCATATTCGCATTCCATCTTCCTTGGTAGCGTCTCTCGATATCACGGACATCCTGGTGAAATCGTTCACCCTGCTCTTCACTGTAGGCTCCCAAGTTTTCGGGAAAATAGTCGACATGGGAGTGTAAGAAATGAACTTTTAAGCTCATCTTGCAACCTTGAGCTTTATATGCAGCCAACATGCGTTGTACATTGGTTTTGTAGAGAGGGACTTCAGTGTTCCCCCAAAACTTGTGCACTACGTCTTTGAAGGAGTCCCATGCTGCTTTTTCTTTTTCTCCCATTTTCTTCTTTGGATAAAAACTGAGTGATTTCCTTCTCTCGGTGCCTGTACCATGAGAATGATGTTCCAAGTGAGAGCAAGTTTTTATTTTTTAGTCTTGACCCTAGCAATTCGGCTGCATCTTTGGAAAGACCTAAATCTCTAACTAAGTCATTGAGCTCACTCTGAGAAAAAGGTTGGGGTCCCTCATCAACAGAAAAATCTGAGCTGGATTCATCCTGGGGTGGTAATATAGTTCTGTCCTCCGAATCACTCTGTATATCAGCTAAACTGGAAGGTGGGAGGGGAACTGGTATTTCAGAGCTCTGAGGCACTGGACGAATAGCTGAATTAAGGTTTGGGTAAGATATTTTCTTTTTATTTTTTGTATTAAAGCCTTTCACATCTACCGAGCAGAAATAACAATCAGTCGTGTGGTTTTGCTGTTCATGCCACATCACAGGAATGCCAAAACGAAATGAGTTTTTCTTACCCTTAAACCACAAACGAAGATCTTCCTCGCACCTTCTGCACACCTTGTGAGGAGCCCGAGGTTTGTCTTGATCCCCAAGTTTCAATTTGAAATAGGCAAAATACACTTTCTTCACAAAATCACTTATGTTTCTTTGTTGACTTTTAACTATGTATTCACCACAAATAAAACAAAAGTTGTCTGGAGAAATAACACAACTTCTCTGAGCCATAATACAGAGCTAAAACACAAGCACAGTCACGTTTGAATGCAGGATGTAAACTGAGTGGCTTATACATCAACCAAGATCCTGAATTTATTTAGGATGTTGAGACATGATTAAATCTGACAGAAGGCTTGTTTATACTCATTCCTATTGCCCCAAAGAACATGTCCAAACATGCTCAACCGAGCTAGTAAGATTCCTCACCTTTTGCTACAAACAAAGTAAACGTGTTGGGACATGATTGCCTGGGCTCCTCACACCGCCAAATCCACCCTACCAACCCCTTCCACTGCCCCCTCTCCCATCCCACCCATTTTCTATTTGTATTATTTTTTAGATTTACTCTTATAAATATTATTTTAAAGTAAGAAATAATTATTGGATATGGTTTTTAGAATCAACAATAGGATACCAGATTTCATGTTGAAGAGAAATTTCACGCAAAATTAAACTGAAAATATGAGCTTTGCAAAAAAGATTGACGTGATGGATATTTTTTACTATTATTTCCGGTTTTAGTGAGTAAAAATCTATAAGAAACAGTAAAAATATCCTATGCAGTTTTTTGGTTGCAGACCTGTGTATTCTAACCATTCATTTTTGGAGTCTGAAAATATTTGAACTGTGGGAAGAGGCTCCCCAGAAAATGAATCCACATTTTAAAACTGAATGAAAATAAGTAGGATAGATTGTCTTTAGGGAATTTAATGATAAGAAAGGTCTGATTGCTCTTGCAATATAACATGCTTTGTTTAATTTGGAAGCCAAAATATCGGCGTGACTCTTCCAAGACATAGTATTGTGAAGTACTAGCCCAAGAAACTTTAGTTCAGTAGAATTGGCAATAATTTTGTTGTTATATTTAATTTGTATTTCGGAGTTAATAATATCTTTAGAGTGGAATCCCATACAGTAGGTTTTGTCCAGATTTAGTGAGAGTAAATTTGCCCTAAACCATTTCATCACACTAGTGAAGACTGACTTCAAGTTATTTCCTAGTACAGTATTGTTTTGATTACTGATGATTACTCTAGTATCATCCACAAATAAAATTGTTTGGGGGTTTACATTAATGTTCAAATATTTTATAGATAAAGGTAGGTTATTGATATATAGTAGGAAAAGTAATGGTCCCAGGATAGATCCCTGGAGAACACCATGTTTGACCCAACCCCAATCTGATTCGCTCTTATCAAAGGGTCCATTTTTTAATTACCACCCTTTGATATCGGTTTTGGAGATACAGTTTTAATAGCACATATATACATTGTAAGATACCATAAAATTCAAGTTTATATAAAAGTATTTCGTGATTTACGCAATCAAAAGCCTTCTCCAGATCGAAGAAGATTCCACCTACTTTTTTTTATTGTTAATAGCTGCTAAAACTGTATTTATTAAGTTATGTGAAGCTGTTTCAGTGGACAATTTGGGGGCGAAACCCAAATTCTTCATTGGCTAGAATATCATAAACGTGAACGTGTGTCAATAATCTAAATATTATTTTTTCAGACACCTTGGAAAATGAAGTTAACAATGAAATTGGTCTATAATTTGCACAGTTCTTCTTATCACCTTTCTTGTATATAGGAGTCACAATCGAGTATTTCATACATAAGGGGAATATAGGAGTCACAATCGAGTATTTCATACATAAGGGGAATTTACCAACTAAGACTGCTTTATTGAATATATAGCATAAAGGGGAAGAAATGTATGGGGCACTAATTTTTAGTGTCTTCATCAAAATCTCATCATATCCAGAAGAATTTTTTGAATGCAAAGAAGAAATAACTTTTTCAATTTCTTTAGTTAATTTATTGAATATTATATTGGGAAAGGGGCCATTAGCTGTCAAGTTCAGATAATGTTTATAGTTATTATTATTAGTATCTAAAGTAATTTGAGTAGATTTTTTGAGTAATATTATCAGCAATATTTAAAAAATGATTATTAAAAATGCTTGGATTTATATTTTCAGTTTTGCAGCGTTTGTCCTTTAGGCAGTTTTTGCCTAACTCCGCTTTAATAATATTCCAAGTAGGTTTAATTGTATTATTGGAGTTAGTAATTTTATCATTATAGCTGAGTCTTTTTGCCTCATTAATCACCTTAGTCAGGATATTGTTGTATGATTTATAATATTGCTCTAGATTATCGTTGTCATGTACCTACATCAAAAGATAGTTCTTTTTTTTTTTTGCAAGAAGTTTTAATTCCGATGGTTAACCATCGTTTAGGGGGAGATTATGCATAATTTTATTTTTTGGAAAGCAAGCCTAAAATATTTGCAGATATGTATTTGCAAAGGTATTAAACATGTTGTCTATATTGTTATCCTCTGTATTGAACACATTTTCCCATATCTCATAGTTTCATCTAAGTTTCAGTTCATCAAGTGAGAAATTATTAAATATCCGTATAGTTTTATGGTTTGGGTTAGCGCTTTTACAATAGAACTCTTATTAGTGTAAAGACAGTAATTGCCCATCATGGTCAGATAGACCATTAAATACTGGAAGGATAATATAATTTTCAAATTTAGTTATATTTATAAAGATGTTATATTTTAGCGTCCTGTTGCACTGATTTATGTTCATGATTTATTCTGACCGTCTTACAGTGCATACATTTATTCACCTTACTTTTCTCTCTTGCACTACATGTTTCAGCACAAAAGTGCCATCTTCAGGTGCTTTTTGATGTACGTCGAACTACTTCATTGCATGAATTCTTTGTCAAAAAGAAAAACACACAAATGAACAATATAAATAAAGAAATATATAACCCAATATACCACGAATTACACGCTATCTACACAGAACAACATAACAACACCCCACCACCTACCCCCACCACATCATAACCCAATCAAAATGAAGACAGCACACACACACATACCCAGCAGGCCCAGCAGTATAACACACGCAGTCACAGGAACAAGACACAAGACAAAGCACAGTGAGTATTAAACATTATAATACCACACGTAACAAATAAAATTCAGAAAGCGGTATTAATGAATAACAATTTCACGTTACAGATACACACAAGAAAGTAGAAAGAATACTCCAATAGAAGAAGATAGGTGTGACTCGCATATTGAGATACGACATAAGGATGACAAATCCTGAACAGTTTTAATATTTTTAATATTTAAAATTTATCAATATATATTGTCGCGTGTTTGGGCGTATAACGCGACAAATAACTTCACGATGTATTTGATGTAGCGAATTTTATTTCACATTCGCACTTACAATCACCCAAATTACAGATTCACGATTACTGCTATCTGCAGTATCACAAATAGTACACTCCAAATGCCACAATACAACTGACTGGTTGCTGGCTAACTCGGAATTAACTCGGAGGTAGCTCGAGGACTCACTTGGCGGTAGCTCCAGGACTGACTGTGAATAGCCTTCGCTGCTCCTTATGTAGCCTCGATCGGACAATTGTCGTCTGGTGTCGTGTTGCTAGCCACGCTGTCCGGAGTTGTTGACTGCTGCCTAGCAAGCGCGATATCCCTCGGTGACGTCACCGCTGTTGACTCACTTGCATAGCTTCAAGGTTGCATGGACTCGGCTAACGTCGGCTCCGCTCGGCTCACTTCGGCTCCGCTCGTGACGTCACCGCGTGTTGCGCGTTGCATAGCTACCAGGATGCGGGGTGATTACTCGCCTATTACGCAAGCGCTACGTTACAGCTACTTGCAGCTGGGGAGGTAGGGGTCAACATGTCACAATATTTTAGTTATTTTAGAAAAAAGACAACAGGGCATGCAATTAAGTAGTTCGACGTACATCAAAAAGCATCTATAAAGATATTATCTATTAATGTTTGAGTTGTTGTGCTAATCCTAGTTGGAAAATGAACCACACTATATAAATTGAAAGACTACAACATATAATTCAATTGTCACTTCTTATTGTCTACAAGATACTTTATATTAAAATCACCACAAACTAGCATTTGTAAATTTTGTTTATAGATTTGTTTGATAACAGATTCTAATTGGGTAATAAATAAAGGAAAGTTACTGGACAGAGACCTATAAATAGCTAAAATAAAAATATAAAATTTTGCATTTTACAGCACATGTCTCCATGGCTTTGTCTCTCTGATATTAATAACTTCAAAATCCAATGAGTTACATACATATATACAAACATCTCCCATAATGAAAGACTCCCTACAATAACTAGTTCCTAATTTATAATTAGTTATAGTCATTTTTTCAGTTTGTGAATATTTTAAATGATGTTCTGTAAAACAGAGTATTTGCAGAAATTATGGATGTAGGTGAGCATAAATTTCACTGGTCTTAATGTTATATTTTAGCGTCCTGTTGCACTGATTTAAGTCCATGATTTATTTCATCCGTCTTCCAGTGCATACACTCATTTATCCCCTCTTCTCACTCTCACTACATGTTTCGGCACCAATGTGCCATCTTCAGGTGCTGATCCAATCCACGACAAACTAATTCATTGCATGCCTTGTCTTTACCTACTAAAATAACTAAAATATATATTTATCATATATACTGACAAATGTCAAGTGTTAAAATACTAAAACTGTACAGCATGTTTCTTTCCTACGTCGTGTTTCATTACGCGAGTCACGTCTATCATCCTCTGTTGGAGCACTCTCTCTTTCACTATCGTGTATCTGTAACATGAATTTGTTATTCATTAATACCGCGTTCTGCAGCCTATCTATTACTTGTGGTATTATGATTTTAATGTTTAATACTCACTGTGCTCTGTGTTGCGTCTCGCTCCTGTGACTGCGTGTGTTATACTGCTGGACCTGCTGGGTATGTGTGTGTGTGCTGTCTTCGTTTTGAGTGAGTTATGATGTTGTGGGCGTAGTTGTGGTGGGGGTACTTGGTGGGGTGTTGTTATGTTGTTCTGTGTAGATGTTGCTTAATTCGTGGTATATTGGGTTATTTATTTCTTTATTTATATTGTTCATGTGTGTGTTTTTCTTTGTCGTTCTATATAT
>NW_019735583.1:38304-39820 GCF_002891405.2 Cryptotermes secundus | reverse complement strand
ATACACGATAGTGAAAGAGAGAGTGCTCCAACAGAGGATGATAGACGTGACTCGCGTAATGAAACACGACGTAGGAAAGAAACATGCTGTACAGTTTTAGTATTTTAACACTTGACATTTGTCAGTATATATGATAAATATATATTTTAGTTATTTTAGTAGGTAAAGACAAGGCATGCAATGAATTAGTTTGTCGTGGATTGGATCAGCACCTGAAGATGGCACATTGGTGCCGAAACATGTAGTGAGAGTGAGAAGAGGGGATAAATGAGTGTATGCACTGGAAGACGGATGAAATAAATCATGGATTCACTGGTCTTATTTAACAGGCCACAAATATTTTGATGGTAAATTTTAAAACCATTATTATTAAAATTTTCCCTATGAATACTATTTTTTTTAGGCATTAAACTGATTTGCCTCTCTCCTACTTTCAGATGTCACCATAAAAATCATTCTGTTTAGTAGAGGGTTTTTTTAATCTACTCGATTTGCATAGTGGCTTAGTAGTTTGTGATTTACTTGCCTCCCTTGAGTAATTTTCACAAGAATGATTATTTATGGCAGAAGGATTGTGGGTCTCATTATCAGAATTATTATTATTTTCCTTCCAAGGCAATTAAATTGGTTTCATATCTCTGTGGAAGGTTTTAGAACAAGTCAGAGCAATATTCCTAGCCAGTACATTGTTCCCAGTTTTATTGAAATGGAGCCCATGTCTTGTATAGAGCGCTCTATTTAGATCATGGCTTAGTAATGTAACATGTTTGAAACATTTGATACATTTCTCTAATTTCCTATTGCAAACTCTTATCTCAACGTTTACACATGCCCAACTTTCCAAATTGTATCTATGCAGTACAGCTAACAAAACAATGTTTGTATGAGAATTTGTTTTGACAAAGTTCAATATATTTCTTAGTCCTTCTTTAGAGTTATTAACGCAGGGGTGTGCATATTGAGTATGTTCAGGCAGAGGATACCAAGCTGACCCAGGAAGCAAATGATGGCAAGACAGGAATGGAGAATTTTCCTTTCACCTAAAGTGGGCCAAGACAGTAAGTACATGTCATATAGTGCTGAATATTCTCAAAGTGAACAGCTACAAGGGTAAGTCAATAAGTAGTTAGTTAGTTATTAGAGAGGGTAGGTTTCCCCATGCACTTAGACCCGTAGTGGTCCATTGTGCTTCCCTCTATGATTTCTACCAGTCTCTATATCCTACCAGTATTGGTGCTTACCATCAGTCCCGCCCAGCCAGCGAGACTGGCTCTACTGGCTGAGAAGTATCTATAATGCTTCCCCCATCTACCAGAGGTATTAGTGACTGCTGTTGGGCGGGAAACGTCTGCAATTTTTGGTTCAGTGACCTCCTTTGGAGGTATGAGGTTTTTTTACGTGCCGTAAAGCTACGACATGGGACCCACAGCTTAAAGTCCCTCCCGGAGGACTTGTTCCCTGAATTTTTCCGCCCTTAAAATTCGACGACCTCCGCCGGGTATTTGAACCCGCGTAC
>NW_019735583.1:28223-38169 GCF_002891405.2 Cryptotermes secundus | reverse complement strand
AAATACTAAACAACCTGCTTCCATGGCCGAGATACAGGGCGCCCATATTATAAGGTAAGGTTATAAAACCACCATTTAAGATCATTTTAGTGAAAGTTTCATGTTCCTATCTCATAGAATTTAAGAACAATGATGAATAAATAATTTTCGAGCAAAATTTAAATGGCCGGCTGAATATATTACCGCAGGAGCCGCGGCCGCGGAATTTAAATTACCACGTCAAAGGGTTAAAATTCGACGACCTCCGCCGGGTATTTGAACCCGCGTACTGCGAGTCATGAGGTGGGAACGTTACCTCTACACTACGGAGGCCGCTAAGTCAATAAGTAAGTTACAAATGGATATAGAACTTAAGTAAGAGTACTGATTTGAAAAATGCTTTTCTTTCTCAACATAATCTCCCTGTACATTGAGGCACTTGCCCCATCTTTTCACAAGCCCCTGAAAACCATCAGCATAAAATTCTTTGGGCTGCTGTTGGAACCAGGTGTGTTCACACAGCATGGCCTACCTCATAATGCATGACAGGTTAGGTTTTCACAAAGTCTGTGCATGATGGGTGCCACGCACGCTGACTCCACAACACAAAATGCAAAGAATGGGTCTGGCATTACACCATCTCAATCACTACCACGATGAAGGACACAATATGCTAGCCCGAACTGTCACAGTCTTGGGTTCACCATTACCAGCCTGAGACAAACCGTGCGTCAATGCAGTGGAAACATCCTGCATCGCCTGCCAAAAAAAGTTTCAAGGTGACACCATCCTCCAGGAAAGTGATACTCAGTCTTCTGGGATCATGAAGGCATACTGTTCACCACATTCAAGCCTCAAGGACAAACCATAAATACCAACTCCTACTATGACAACCTCAGGAAACTTCTTAAGGCCATTCAATGGAAACATGCAATCTGTCATGCATTATGAAGTAGGCCATGCCGTGTGGTTCCGACAGCAGCCCAAAGAATTTTATGCTGCTGGTTTTCAGGGGTTTGCGAAATGATGGGACAAGTGCCTCAATGTACGGGGAGATTATGTTGAGAAATAAAAACATTTTTCAAATCAGTGCTCTTATTTAAGTTCTATGTCCATTTGTAACTTACTTATTGACTTACCTACATATTAGTCATTCTGTCCCCTTTGTTGATTCATGCCTTGAATAAGAGCAGATTTTTTGTTTCCCCATATTCATCACAGAAGTTTCCTACGTGTTCTTGCTTGTTGCATGTTTGTCAGCCTCACATGTCTTGTAAATCATATTCTGTATAGTTACCTCCAACTTTGGCATGTGTGTCATGCTGTCTGTGTGTCTTGTAAATAATTTTCTGTATAATTAGCTCCAACTCTGGCATGTGTGTCACCCTGTCTGTGTTACTGTCTTCATGTCAGTCTCACATGTCTTGTAAATCATATTCTGTATAGTTAGCTCCAACTTTGGCATGTGTGTCACGCTGTCTGTGTGTCTTGTAAATCATTTTCTGTATAGTTAGCTCCAACTCTGGCATGTGTGTCACCCTGTCTCAGTGTTGGTGTCTTCATGTCAGTCTCCAGTTGATTGCTGTTTTGTGTATGTCATCAAATAGATCTGGAGAAAATTAGAATTATCCAGTTTGTAATGTGCCTTTTCCCTCTGCAGGTGAGAACTTTTACCGTTGTATTTGCAGCTGTCATCATCCATGTTACATTTTGCTAGTCTTTTGAAACATATTCAGTAAAAACATTTGTGTTTCCTGAAAGTTATTATTTTTAAATGGCCCTCCTTTTTGAGAGGAGAGTGATGTTTTCAACAGCTAAAAGTTCAATGGGTTTTCAGATTTAGAATAGACATGTAAATTTTGAGGTTTTCACGGTAGCAACTATGAAGAATGCCATCTTGTGGGATGTGGTGCCGTGTAGACATAGTATAAACCGACGTTTTGGAGGCGGTACATTCCCTCGAAACATTGGTTTATACTATGTCTACACGGCACCACATCTCAGAAGACTGCATTCTTCATAAAACAGATGTCATTGAGGTTACTGGCGTTACTTCTGGTTATGCAGTGTGTGTCGTAGTTTTTGTCAAATTAGTGTGTTTGTATTGTTGCAAAATGAGAAACCAGTTTCTTTCATCTTCAGGAGTGGACCATAAATGTTTTCGAGTGTCCTTGACATCTTGTTCTGTTTATTTCACTGTAGCCAAAAAGATGTGCAATTCTCATGCAGTTGTGTTTCCTATCCTTATCAAGTATGTCTGAATACTGGTTGTAGCTTCACCAAATTTCATCTGACTTTTTTGCTTGTGTTACTGTTATTGTCAGATGAGATTGGTTTTTTAGGTCCTCAAAATTGGCTCCTATTCAGTACCTTTCTTATTCCTCAAGAAGTAACATTATGAAATGGAAAAAAATATATTCCCTTGAGAGTAATAAATTATGTGTATCACTCTTGTGAGATTACACTGGTACATGTCTTTGAAACTTCTGCCCATAACCTAACCCCAAAGAGATATGTGAAGTTCTGTATCAAGCAGCTGCAGTGCTCAGTGTCCATGTATAAAATGTAAGGGGGTGGCCCACTCTCCACCGTTCCACCCCCAGCTAGAAGCATCTGAGGAAGCCTTTATTTGTTTTGGTCTTCCTTGTAAGTCATTAAGAGGCTGTTGTCTCGGGACAATGAAGTGCAAATATTATATTGACAGAGTAATCAGAAAAGGACAGGACTGGAGCATGAACCTTTCTGTCTAATGATTACCCTCTGGGGCCCATGTTTATAGATATTTCACAGCTGGAAAGTTGAATGGAAATTTGTGTAGAGCAGCGGATGAACTCTCAGTGCCATACCACCTGTTACAATAATTGGCGTTTTGGTGGCATCCTGTTGTGTAAATCACTAGATGATATTTATTATATTCCTGTTGACACAACACTATTTCCAGCAGGTGGAGTCACTCTCCCGGACAACATGTTTCAGCACACATTTGCCATTTTCAAGTCTAAAAAATTTTTTAAATTTGCTTAGTGGGGGGTGGAGCCCAGTTGGGTCCACTCAGCATGGCGGCCACTGATTGGCCTATTGTAGCCTGCCTCGGGTGATTATGATGGAGAATTTGGTGGAATGACGATTGGCAGGGGAAACTGAAGTACTCAGAGGAAACCTGTCTCAGTGCCACCTAGTCCACCACAAATCCCACTTGATCACACCTGGTATTGAACCTGGGCTGCCGCGGTGGGAAGCCAGTGACTAACTGCTTGAGCTATGGCGCGGCCTATCTTCAGGTCTAGGTTTTAGTTTAAATTATTCTATCATAAATCATGGTAAATTTTAATATAAGTCAACTGGCTCCACCATTGTGTTATACACTATATATTATATACTACAATGGGTTGGTTTTTTCTCTGTTGTTTAACATTGTGGTTATTTTGTTCAGTGGTTACTAGTGAATGTTTTACGTGAATATGTGGCACTGAAGCACACTATCCATCCACTCCATCTTTCCTTATTCTGCTGTTCTTCCTGGGATGGCCTGGGCAGAGTTCTTGTTGACACTGCTGTTTGTACAGAGTAGGATGTGGTTTTGATAGTTTCACAGTTTCTCTTACTGGGTAGTCCAGTTTTCTGTATCAGACCTGAAGGTGACACACATATGCTGAAGCATGTTGTAGGCAGCAACTCCACCTGTTGGAAATAGTGTTGTGTTGACAGGAATATAGTCACTGTTATCTGTAGTTGTAATATGCAGTTTTTAATCAGCATATCCAGCCTGTAATAATGAGGCACATGCCTGATGAAGGTTAATTGCTTTTGTATTTGTAGAGAATTACAGTTGTGTTATTTTGTCGAGGAAGAAATAAGTCATTTTTTCCTGTATACAAACTCCTTTTCTATATTAGTCTGCATTCCTTTGTGCCTGTGGTGTGTTTCCTGGGCAGTCATAACTAGTTTCTGTAGTGCAACCATTTAATTCATAAAGCAGTCACTGAACAGAATTTTTTTTTTTTTTGGCACTACAGCCCCAGTGGGCCTAGGCCTACCTCCATGAACTTCTCCGTTCACTTTGGTTTTTCTAGATCTTACACATTCGGTAGGACTCCTTGGATGGGTGATCAGCTCCTCGCAAGGCCTCTACCTGCACACAAACACAGAAAAACGCACACACTAATTAAACATCCATGCCCTGAGTTGGATTCGAATCCACGATCCCGGTTTCCAAGCGAGCGAAGACAGTACATGCCTTAGACTGCTCGGCTACCGTGACCGGCCTGCAGAGAATTGCAGTGATAAATAATAGAAAATTTGTTAGTGGGAAAACATATTTTGAAGATTTTCATAATAAATGAGCAGTCTATTATTTCAGGACACATTATTCAAAGCAAACTTAACAAAAAGCAAATGTTTCTGCTACAGTGTACTTTTCAGTTTCTGTTTTCATTTATGGCTGCCGTCAGTGACATGGCCCAGGGTCACCTGTTTTACCACGAGGATGTTTTGGGTTCATCAGATTTAGGTATGTTGGCTACAGCAAATATCACTTCTGTCCTCATGAACAGGTAAGAATAGGAGCGAGAGACTTTGGAAACTATGAATATTAATATATGACAGGGTTAAGATGCCATTAATGTTCAAAGTGAAAACGGTAGCTCCATGATTTATACAAAATTAGACTTTGCAGTCTTCAGGTTAGAAATATCTGGTTTATATGGATAAGGTTTCCAGAATTCATAACTAATAATAACTTTATTTTCACACTTACAGCTCAATCTCACTTATCTCATTGAAAATAAATTTGTTGAGTAGCAATGCAGTGCTCCCAACACATTTTCCACATTCTGGTACACAATTTTGAAGGATGTTCATGTGTTCTGCTTCTAGTGTCATAAAAAGTAAAGCTATCCCTGTCACAGGCCATGAAGGCCCACAGGGTTGTGAGATGTTGAGGGTCCCACATTATCTAGACAATTGGCTCAAAGATGGCGGTAAGGTTGTCAGCCTTACGCGCCGGCCACACTTTACTACCCAGGAAAATAATTTAATTCCTGGTACTCATTTCTGTTAGAGGCTGAGTCAACCCCAGGGCCATAGTGCGGCAGGAAGGATTAAGTCAATTGAAAAAATCCAATGACCTCATCGGGACTTGAACCTGCAACCTTCCGGCTTGTAGCATAGTGCGTCAATCAGCTACACTACCGCATGTCCCCAAATACTAAGACCATTGTAAAATAAACCCTAAATAACACATGCTCACAAGAACACACACACTTGTAGATTCTAAAGGTTTCTAGAATCGCTGGATTTTTGGACTCTGTCCATCGTCTAGCTAGAAACGTCCTTCTAATGGAACCAGCAGATTAGGTGTCTCCCCCCCTCACCAGAGGCCAGAAACAGATCCAGTTTCTGAAATGGTATATTCTAGATTTTTTGAACACTGGACAATGAACAAAGTCCAAAAACCTAGCAATTCTGAGTTATACATGCTACCAATTTTAAACTCCTAATTTTCTGCCTGAAGCTCAAGTTCAGTGACCTTTTTTCTTCTCAAGTTAAGGTACAGGCTTCTAGGTCACGTTCAGAGTCTGTCGCTCTGCCCATCTTTCTTGATCACATTTCTTATTCCCCGAGGTCTGTACTGTTATTTTTCTCTTCATCCAAGTGGCTCTGCATGTCAGTCCCTCTGCTGCATCAGCTACACCAAGCAGCTGTTTCACTGCGCACAGCATGTGCTCATGTGACGTAAAATTTATATAAAGCAGTTTCTGCACTAGTGGGATGTGAGGTCTCAAAAATAAGAACTTCCATTAATGATTACTAACTCAGCTCCCTGGTGTTACTTATGTAGCAGTAAACTGAAAAACACATACTTGAAAAATACATTTATTGGAAGAAGACGAGCTTTGGTTCAGTCTGGTGGGAATACAGAGTTTGATAAACTGACTGGCTGGATGCGAGTCACTGCCTCAGGTATATACGAGGGGGTACCCAAAAGAAACCGAACTTATGTTTTTTTTAACTTATTTATTCAAATTTTAAGCACAAACCTTCAATCCCCTTTAAAGTACTCTCCACTTACACTAATACACTTGTCTAGTCTTTTATTCCATTTTTCAAAACATTGTCTAAATTCATCTTTCGAGATGCTTGACAGCGCCTCCGTCGTTTTTTCCTTTCATGTCTCTTTCCATTCAAGGAAACAAAAAAAAAGTCGCATGGGGCAAGGTCGGGTGAGTATGGAGGGTGAGGAACAGGGGTCATACCATTTTTGGTCAAGAATTGTCGTACAGACAGGGCTGTGTGAGCAGGGGCATTGTCATGATGGAAAAACCAGTCACCCGACTGCCACAAATCTGGCCGCTGAGCTCCAAGTCACTCCCGACAGCTCCACAATTTCTTCAATGGTCCGTCGTCGATCTTCCTTGATGATTTCACGAATTTTTTCAACATTTTCATGTGTTCGGGCTGTCGAAGGACGGCCAGAACGAGGTTTGTCATCAATTGACATTTCATCATTTTTGAAATGGGAAAACCACTCAAACACTTGAGTTTTCCCCGTAGCATCATCCTTGTACGCCGTTTTTAACATTTCAAGAGTTTCTGTTCCACTTTTCCCGAGCAAAAAGCAGAATTTCACCACCACACGCTGTTCACGAAAATCAGCCATTGCAAAAATGACGATTACACAACGCAGTTGTCACTATAAACTCTGCCGAAACTAGTCCTTACCTTCTGAAGCAACGGTAGTCGGCTTATTGACTCAGGAATGTTAGCTCTATGCGCTCATAGCGGCAAAACGCGGTACTACAAAAGCTCTGCCCACAAAAAAATTAGTTCGGTTTCTTTTGGGTACCCCATCATATAGACACAGCATACTGTACTACCCCAATGTATACAGGGTAATTCACGAAGTTTTACCCCAGCTTATGGTACATATTCCTGGGGTTATTTCCTGCAAAATTTCCTTATAAACTTTTGGTCGATTTTCAGTAGTTACGGAGTAACAATAGATTTTCAAAATGCATCAATGTGAATGCAGCGCTCTGCTCCCTTCCTGGGCGACCTTGCGTTCCAGTCAGCTGTGTCAGCAGATAAGCTGACTGGCTGGAATGTTGTGTGATCTAGGCAAAGGGATCCAGTAGTGAACAGGAAGGATGGTGTGTTGGTGACTTTGTGTTGTTAAGATGCCGTACACATTTTCCACTGAGAAATACGCCAATATGGTGTTTGTTTTTGGTATATGTGATGGAAATGCAAGAGCCGCTGCTGCCGGCGTTATCCTATTCGCAGGATTCCGAATCCTAAATCCATTAGCATTACATTCAACACATTAGGACAAACTGGTTCTGTCCCCAGCGTTCATATACAATACGAACGAAATCCTCACCATGAATTGTGCGAAGAAGAAACCATTCTCGATGCTGCAGAGTGCAGTCCGCGTGCCAGTGCAAGACATCTAGCTCAGCGGTTCCATGCTTCTCAGTCCATGGTGTGGAGAACTCTTCATGAGAACGGGCTGCATCCTTATCATTTACAGCAAGTACAACACCTACAACCAGGAGACCGTGCTCTTCGTCTGCAGTTCTGCAACTGGTTAAATGGAAATCGGCAGTTGTACAGCTTGATAATGTTCTGCGATGAGGCACAGTTTACACGGGACGGGGTCAGCAACAGTCACAACTTACATGTTTGGGCAGACAATAATCCCCATGCCATGATAGAATCGAATTTTCATCACTGGTTCATTGTCAGTGTCTGGTGTGATGCTCTGTATGATCAGCTAATTGGGCCATTCATTTTATTGCATTTGGGGCTGGATGAAGGACATTGTGTACCAGGTAAAGACACAAACACATGAAGCATTGCTTGAATGTATTCTGGAAGTAGTGATGACAATAAGGAACAAACATGTGGAACTGCAAAATGCTATGAGCATGGTTCATATGCGTGCGACATGTTGTGTTGACGTGCAGGGAGAAATTTTTGAAAATTTTATGTAAATCCAGTCGTATTCTAAACCACTAGAGTTTAAAGGAAATAGATTGATAGAAGGGTGTGATATGCAACCATTGGTATGTTTACAGAATGGGATGCTGAAAATAATGTAATTTTGTAACAAAATCGATGAAAAATGTTGCACAATGCAAAATTAAGAAATTGAAAAAAAATTGGTTATAGAATGCTTCTTTCCTAAAACATTAACGATTTAAAAAGTGTTTGTATTGTAGTTCTAATTTGTTTCGACTGAAATTCGAAGAAAAAGACTTTTCGCCAGTTTTCAAATTACTGTATCTCTTTAATTATGAGTTGGATACCATTAGTATATTAACATTTTTTGTTCCAAATTACCTCAGGAATGCCCTCCCTAAGTGGGGGTAAAACTTCGTGAATCACCCTGTATAACAGGAGCATCCAGACTTTCTGACAATCGGAGACACATTTGGGTTGCTTCAGCAGGATGGGGACAACAGTTCCAGACAATCAATCCAGAAGTTCTAATGCCAAATATTAACCAACTTAACACAGCTACACCTTTCCAGAGAAGCTACTAGTTGCTCAGCTACTCAATGAATTACCAACATGTTATGGAATGCAAGGGTTCATTACCATTCACAGCCAGACACTGGCCCCTATCCTGAGCCAGATGATTTCACTCCATATTCCCATCTTTAAGCATATACTGACCGGGACTGATTTTTTTTTTTGTAAACAAGCTGCACTGCGCAGCAGCTGTGCGACCTTGACAGATTGTGGCCACAACCTCCACTCTCCCTCCTGTTAGGGTTAGAACATGTTCAGTGCTGTCTGGGAGTTGCTAGAGGGATGAGCATACAGAAGGTACCGCGGAGCGTGGAACAACGCATTGTGATCAAATTCCTCATTGGAGAAAACGTGCCGTCTGCTGAAATTCACCACAGACTCCAACAACAATATGGGGAAGAGTGTCTCTCATGGACCCATGTGTTTTGAGTGGTGTGCTTCAGAGGGCAGAGAGCGCGTGGAGAATGAACCGCATGATCATCGGCCACGAACATCCGTCACCAAGCCAAACACTGATCGTGCAGACGCTCTTATTCATGAGAATAGGGGCATCACTATCAAGGAACTTGGAGCAATGCTGTCCATAAGTGTTGGCAGTGTAGAAGACATCATGAAATATCACCTGCACTATCGCAAGGTGAATGCACAGTGGGTACCACGCACTTTGACGGACGTGAACAAAATGGTGTGCATGCAAGTTCCCAGTCATCTCCTACAGCAGTTTGAAGATGAAGGTGATGCATTTTTTAAGTCTGTAGTGACCACCGATGAAATGTGGGTGCACTACTTCATTCAGAGTCCCAGCAATCATCATGCAGTGGTGGCATACCAGTTCTCCCAAACCCAAGAGAGTGTGGAGGAGCCGTTAGGCAGGAAAAGTGATGGCAACGTTCTTCTGGGACTGGCAGGGTGTTATCCTTGTAGACTTTCTGACAGATGCCAAAGCGGGTAGCCTTCCTTAAAGACAATGCACGCCCCCATACGGCCAAAACAACAATGGAAACCCTCCGGAAATTGAAATGGAACCTTCTGACAAATCTGTCATACAGTCCTGATTTGGCACCAAGTGATTTCTACCTGTTTGGAAGGCTCAAATCAGACTTGCAAGGCATGCAGTTTGTGGACGCCACCGTCATCCAGAATGTTCGGGAGTGGATACATCGCCAACCATAAGATTTTTTTGAAAAGGGCATGAGGATGCTTCCAGAATGTTGGAAAAAATGTGTTGACTCCGGAGGGGAGTACGTTGAAGACTGACATGTGCAAGTAAGTGTTTGGCAGTTTTGGTTTAAAAAAAAATCAGTCCCGGTCATATTTGAACCACCTTGTAGAATACACAGCATCAGCCTACCTTCACACTTTTCTGAGGACAACTGCAACTTGCAAATCCATTTGTGAAAAATGAAGCAAGCGTTCCTTGGCAAAAAAAAAAAAA
>NW_019735583.1:26511-28063 GCF_002891405.2 Cryptotermes secundus | reverse complement strand
GGAGGCCTCAGCCCCCTTGGGCTGGAGTAATATTCACAATGATAAGATGTAAGTAAGTCTTTCTTGAGCTTTTCAATTAAATTCTCTGTACTACTTCATTTCTGCAAAAGCAGAATCAACCCACCTTTATTTAACTTTCTTTTTATAATTAATATACCAAGCATCCCGCAAACAGATATCTTGTCTGCAATGTCCAATATAGCGAAGTTTGTATCCATCTGACCAATCCATAACAGTTATCTCAATATACTCAATCCAAGCGATATATCAATCTGTAACTAACTGATCAACAAATTTACTAACATGTAATGGCAGAAGAGTACAGATAACGTACAGCAAAAAGCACATGATGCTGCTGAATTATGTGCATAAGCTGTCAATCCGTTTTAGTGACTACGCTCTACTAATCATTAGCTTCCAATGCTGAATTAACATAACTGCAGGAGTATGTCATGTCACATCTGTTTCCACTCAACAAGACAGGATCTTGTGCACATTCAGCAATCAGAATCAAATGCAACTCATTTGCACGTATGTTTTGTACCATGGGACTTGGTCCATTTCCCATCAGTTCTAAAGGTTAGCAACAGCAATCAACTCCAATATACTGAGCATTTAACAAAAGTGTGGTATGGTATAAGTCACATACTGTTCCTTCATCCTAAACCCATCTCTATTGCTCTATGATTTACTGCACACATCAACATGTATGCGCTGATGTCTCTTCAGACTACTATGATCACTGAATGACTTTTTACATACATCACAGCAAAATGGCTTCTCCCTACTATGTATGCGCTGGTGTGTCTTCAGAGTACTCTGCAGACTGAATGACTGTTTACATACATCACAGCAAAATGGCTTCTCCCTACTATGTATGCGCTGGTGTGTCTTCAGAGTACTCTGCAGACTGAATGACTGTTTACATACATCACAGCAAAATGGCTTCTCCCTACTATGTATGCGCTGGTGTGTCTTCAGAGTACTCTGCAGACTGAATGACTGTTTACATACATCACAGCAAAATGGCTTCTCCCTACTATGTATGCGCTGGTGTGTCTTCAGAGTACTCTGCAGACTGAATGACTGTTTACATACATCACAGCAAAATGGCTTCTCCCTACTATGTATGCGCTGGTGTGTCTTCAGAGTATTCTGCAGACTGAATGACTTTTTACATACATTACAGCAAAATGGCTTCTCCCCACTATGTAAGCGCTGATGTGTCTTCAGAGTACTCTGCAGACTGAATGACTGTTTACATACATCACAGCAAAATGGCTTCTCCCTACTATGTATGCGCTGGTGTGTCTTCAGAGTATTCTGCAGACTGAATGACTTTTTACATACATGACAGCAAAATGCCTTCTCCCCACTATGTATGCGCTGATGTGTCTTCAGACGACACTGCACACTGAATGACTTTTTACAGACATCACAGCAAAATGGCTTCTCCCCACTATGTATGCGCTGATGTCTCTTCAGACTACTATGTTCACTGAATGACTTATTACATACATCACAGCAAAATGGCTTCTCCCCACTATGTATG
>NW_019735583.1:25113-26478 GCF_002891405.2 Cryptotermes secundus | reverse complement strand
CTGAAAGAATCTCCACACTCATCACAGGAATATCGTCGATCCTCACCATGTACGGGTTGAAGTTCATTCAAATTACTCTGGAAAATGAGAGTAAATAACATGAAAAATCCTAATAGGAATAAATATGAGTGTGAAGCCACAGTACGGTGGGATGTTAAATNGGGGGGGGGGGGGGGGGGGGGGGGGGGGGGGGGGACCGAGAGAGCACAGCCCCCTGTGTGGTGTGTACCTGAGTCCATCAGCATGTATGGAGGTGTCTGAGTCAACACAAGTTAAGATGCACTGCCACTCTTTAACAAATTACAATATTAAATAAAATTATGTATTTGTAAGGCTGGACAGGCATCTAATTAATAGTGGACAGGCTCCTAAAATGAAATAACAATAAAGGCTGGGCTAAAAAATGATACTAAGAAAGACTGCATGTGGCCCAGAAAAATCCCCAAAACAATATATATAGATATATATGTATAAAAGGCCTCAAAAAGAATAATAGCATAGTGTCACTTCAACAGACATGTCCACCCTGATACCATGAGCAAATCCATATGCGTCACCTCCAAGGTTGCCACACAAGATTCCTTGACAGTATAAACGTTTGGCTTTTGCCAGAAAATGGCCACTACTTCTGGATGTATGAAATGGTATTGGGCACACCACACTGTGTAGAAGCAGGAGTGTGAACGCCCTGCAACAGCTACATATGTACATAAAATGTATACAGAAGTATGCAGTCACTTCACGGTTCATGATACCTCACACTCTTCACACGCGTGTGTGGGCCACTTCTCGAAGCACTCCAAGACACACAGCGCAACATCACATTCTTTACAATAGAAAATGGTGCTCCTGCTTTTCTTATTTAGCGAACACACACACAACATCTTTGTTTCCCTTTGGTGCACCAGTGCTGTGAATGTTTCACCTCCAGTCGAGTCAGTTGGGCACCAGATGAACTTGGCCTCCCCCAAGAAATGCCACTGACCATGATATTCGTCTGTGCGATTAAAGAATCATCTTGGGGGAGGGGGGTTTCCCACAAAATCGAATAAATTATGTTGATTGACAAAGCAACACACTCACCTATTACTAATACTCGCACAATAGTGATGCAAAGTAATTATAATATTAGTAAAAGAAGAGTGCCAGGCTGACACTGATACCGAAAGTCACAGTGACGAAGATGCCTTTTACTCACAAAGTAATACTGGCTCAATGGGTTTATACCTCTTCTGAGACACAAAATAAAATATTATGATGTATTTGTGCTATGCAGGACACCCCCCCCCTCCAGCGGTGACATAACAGCATCGGAGCAACTGCGGCTGCTACAGTAACATGCTAACATGCCAGTAAACACTCCGC
>NW_019735583.1:23716-25072 GCF_002891405.2 Cryptotermes secundus | reverse complement strand
GTAACAGCACCATTGAAATCTCCCCCCCCTTTTTTTTTTACTTCAGCAACTGATAAGAGTAGATACTAAGCATTACGAAGAAACAAAGGTTTAAGACACAGTCAGAACAAGGAATAGGCGATGAGCAGATAGACCAAACTTGCGTGGACAAGGACATCTGCTAGTCCTTGCGTCCAAGCATCTGGTGTTATTTTCCAGAAGGGCAGAAATGATACTTCAAGGAACCCCACTGAGTTTCTTTAGAAATTGAGAATTTGACTTACAGCGGCAAGCCACTTTGAGAATTCAAGAAGTGACAGTTTCTACCAGCCGTAAGTCAAAAGTGGGAGTGCCAGGAGATCATTAGCAACCCCTCATAAGTTGCATCGCTGTCACTTTCGCCGTTTCGTCTTTTAAGGCGAGATTCCCTCTAAAACAATCGGTCATTGGCCAGAACCAAAATTAAGCCAACTCCTCTTATTTGAAACAGCCTATCAGGGAAATTAGGAGGAGAAGAGAATAGGCGGATACAACATAGTTAGGACCTCTGGCTCGGCAGAGAGTCCAGTTTAAGATTTTTTTTAGTCTTCTATCAACTTCAGAACTTGGCAGAGGCAAACCCTGCATCTCACGTGCCAAAGGAAAATTCTAAGTACAAAATTTTGCTCATAACGACTCATACAGGGATTTGGCTTAATCAATAAGTGGATGGTTGTAAGTCATGAAGTTGCTGAGAGCAGTGGAAGTAATTGTGATACTGCCAAAGGCAGTAATTGTGAACTGTACAAGTGTGCGAGCAAATGTGGAACAAATTCGCTTTAGTCAATATGGTGTGAAGTTATTTGTCTCGGTACATACCCAACACGTGACAATACATAAAGAAATATATGACAATCTGACACTGACTTCCTATCTGATAATTCACTACTGAAAACCTATCCTTGAATACATCACACTTCTTTGAAAGCTCTGGAAGCACTAACATGTGAGCACAGATAAATATTTACTCCTCAGTTCTCAAAACAAAGCTAGGCTCTATTTGGCTGACCACACCATAAACACTCATATCTAAACGTAAGTGGTATCGAAACCAGTACCGTGATAAGCAATTTCATTGTTAAGAGCTAACAAATGAACCTCTGACATGACCTTGCCTGGGTATGTTTTGGTTTCAAACACAATATCAAACTGTCAGCACTCCCAAAGGGAGCATGTCCTGCCTCATATATATATATATATATATATAATATCTGGCCAGCACGGGGTGCTACTTCCTATAGATATATATAACATTGGTCCGTTAAAGGTTAAGGGTTAATCACAACCCCTTCTGCTGGTGAAAGGAATGTCTATGTGTAGGGGGACAGCATTTTCAAC
>NW_019735583.1:0-23673 GCF_002891405.2 Cryptotermes secundus | reverse complement strand
GTTTGGTTGTCGTGCGACAGATAGCGACAGCAGAGCAGTCTACCAAAATGGCATCTGACATAGAAGTGCGTACAAAACAGAGATGTGTTATTGAATTTCTCACTGCCGAACAAATTGCACCCATTGACATCCATCGATGCTTAGTTAGTTAGTTATTGGAGAGGGTGGGTTTCCCCATGCACTTAGACCAGTACTAGTCCATTGTGCTTCCTTCTATGATATTCTACCAGTCTCTATACCCTGCCGATATTGGTGCGTGCCATCAGTCCCGCCGAGCAAGCGAGTTCGGCCTCCACTTGCTTGGTGGTGTCTATAATGCTTCCCCCATCTATCAGAGGCGTTAGGGACTACTGTTGGGTGGGAAACATCCTTGAATTTGGCTCAGTGATCTCCTTTGGAGATATGAGGTTCTTTTATGTGCCGTAGGGCTACGACACGGGACACACGACTTGAAGTCCCTCCCGGAAGACTTGTTCCCTGAACTTTTCCGCCCTTAAAAATTCGATGACCTCCGCCGGGTTTGAACCCACGTACCACAAGTCATGAGGTGGGAACGTTACCTCTAGAGTACGGAAGCCACTTTCCATCAATGCTTACTAAAGGTGTACAGAGATGATAAAGTGGATGTCAGCATAGTGAGGCAGTGCATAGTGTTTAAACAGTGGCAAAAGAGAAGTGCACAACAAGCCACACCTTGGGCGTCCCTGCTCATCTGCCACTCCTCACAATGAACAGCGCCTCGATCAGCTCATCCATACAGATCGGCAGATAATGACCAGGGAACTGTGTGAATGGCTTAATATTGGCTGTAATGCATTGGAAAGGATGTTGGGGAAGCTGGATTATCGCAAAGTTTGTTTGAGGTGGGTCCTGAGGATGCTTACACAGGACCACAAAACTCATCGAATTGAAGTTTGTCAGGACCTGTTGCATCAGTCTGAGGCTGAAGGTGACAGCATCGTCATCGTCATTGGAGATGAGATGTGTAGTCACCACTATGAGCCGGAATCCAAAAAGACAGTACATGGAGTGGCGACATCTGGATTCCCCAAGAAACAAGAAGTTCAAGACACAGCCATTGGCAGGGAAAGTGATGTGCACAGTCTTCTGGCATGGGGGGGTGTGATTTTGTTGGATTTCCCGGAGCCTGGTGAGACTGTCAATTCTGAACGCTACAAGACAACGTTGACTAAGCTGAAAACCCTCATTTCCTGAGTCAAGCCAGAGAAGCAGACAACCTTTTGCTTGCAACATGATAACGTTAGACCCCCATACCAGTTTGGCGACAACCGCGCACATTACAAAGTTTGGCTGGACTGTCCTACCACATCCACCTTATAGCCCCATTTTAGCACCTTCAGACTTCCATCTCTTTGGGCCTATGAAAGATGGACTACGTTGGCAACATTTTCCAGACAACGATGCTATCATTGCAGCTGTAGGAAAGTGGCTAGCCTCTGCTGGCGCAGACTTTTAGGGGCACAGCATACAGGCTCTTGTTCATCGCTGGCAAAAGTGCATAACGAAAGGTGGTGATTATGCAGAAAAATAACTGTAAGTAGCTGAAATCTCGCTCTATTTAACTGCGTTATTTTGTTTTCTGTATCTGTTGTAGTTTTCATTAAAAAAACAGGCATTAAATATGGAACGCTCCTTGTATTAGGATGTGTTGCCAATGCCAGTTCTGCACTATTGTTTCTACACCTTTTACACATTCTTTATAGCTAATGTTTAGTCAACTTTCTGTCTGACAGAAAACAACAAAAAATCTGTCATGACAACCAATCACCTGACAGCAGGTACAGGGGCAACTCCATTGGTGTCAGGTAACAGGCAACACGTGTCTATAATCTGTCACATATTGTCACAGATCTTTAGAGAATCATTAGTTATCCTACAACAAAACCTCAACATAGTGCCACCTCTATGTTATTACATGGATACAGACTGCATGGGAGACAAACAAATGATATAAACTTTAGCATTTATAGATCCTGGGAACTCTATGATGTAGTACCAAAGCACTGCTTAGTGGACTGGACAGACAAAGAAAATGTGAAGGATTTTAGCTGTGTAGAAGTTACCGCAAACATTCAGGTTATACAGAATTTCATTAGATCTGCTCAAAAGAAAATTGGACTGGTACATCACAAGCAACATTCTACAAACTACAGTTGCCTAGAGACATTTCAGGAGAAAGAATCTTTTAGAATCTAGTCAACAGCGCAGTAGAGTTGTTTCATGTTCACAGAGATGGATATCAGACAGACAAGCAGCATTTCTGCAAATTTGTGCCATCTGCCTAACAGCGCACATACAGCTCACCTCAGGTTCAGCCTTTATTTCTGAAAATGTTATTGGGACAGGATCCTCTTTCTCTTCTGCATCTGAGACTGCCTCAGCTTTCACATTCATGGCCTGATTTGCATCACGAGGTGTTGGGTATGTCTCAGCATATGGACCCACTAAAGCAGTCTCCAAATTTGTACAGTTCTGTAAAAACCATCACATCCTTCTCAGAAATGGATGCACAACGCCACACATTAAACAGCGCATGCTCTCCTTGCTATGGCTGTTTCTCGTCACATTTTCTGTTCTGTACAGATGCTCTTCTCTACAGCTATCATGATCACTAGAAAGTACTCAGTTCATAGCTCAGTGACCTTCCCAAGGAACTAACAGTCACTGCAGCAGTACAGAAAATATCTGCTGTTTTGGTTCCTAAAAACATCATAATGAAGAGCTCCACAACTTGTAACCTTCATTCACCAAGCATAATTATATGGTCAAGTCAAGAAGGATGAGATGGGCAGCTCATATACCAGGCATGGGGGAGAAGAGAAATGAATACAGGATTGTTGAGAAAGCCAGAAAGGGCTCATTACTGGGATCACACATGCTCATCACAGCTCTGTAGCCTAAGGCAAACAAACCCAGTACAAACCCTTCCAAATTATTTCTTTAAAACCTATCTTAACAGCATCTCTCCATCTGCACTTAGGTCTCCCATGTGGTCTGCCTCTCTCAGGTTTTCCCTCCAAAATTTGTATGCATTTCCCTCTGTTGCATGTGCACTACATGACTTACATATATCACTCTCCTTTAACTCACTGTTCTCCTACACAATATCCCAAACTGTCATCACCCACGTGTAAGGATCGCCCCACATGGATTATGCGTACAAACAGAAGCAGGTGACAAAATATTTAGTTTCTTTGGCCAAGAGAACTGAAATACAATAAAATTCATGTATGTGCACACAAGCACGAAACACTCACAATTCTTTCGCTTACAGCAGGAAACTTTTCTTCAGCTCTCTGCAGTACAATTCTTGCCACTCTTGTTGCAAGAGAATCCAAAATCTTTTGTAACCTTGAAACCTGTTCATCACATGATAAATATCTTGTGGGGTTCATTGTAATTAGCTTACAAGAGTCCTAGTAACTTAAATTCTTGGTTCTAAGAAGTGTACCCGCAACTAACTGCGAACAGTTCCGTGACTCCCCAAGGATTTTTGCTGCTACAGAATTTCTCTCAGAGACAGACAGATGGAGGTGAGAAAGACACTTGCAATTCCTGCCTATCTGTGATATCTGCCTAACACTGGACATACAGAAGCATACAGCTCACCTCAGGTTCAGCCTTTATCTCCTGAAATGTTATTCGCCCAGGATCCACTTCCTCTCCTGCATCTGAGACTGCCTCAGCTTTTATATTCATGGCCTGGCTTGCATCATGACTTGCTGGGTATGTCTCACCATAGGGAGCCACTAAAACCTTCTCTGAATTTGTACAGTTCTGTAAAGGCATCACATCTTCTATCAGTCATGGCTGTACAACACCACACATGAAACAATATATGCTCTCCTTGCTGTGGCTGTTTCTCATTACATGTAACCCATAACAGCTGCTCTGTACAGATTTGTTCTCTACAAACTTCATAATCTTAGGAAGTGTTAAGTTCATAATATAGGCACCTTCCTGAGAAACCTATGGTCTCTGTGGAAGTACAGACAATACGTATCTGCTCTTTATGGAACCTAAGCACTCATTACTGTGTTCACACATGCTCCTCATAACTTTGCATCCTGACACAAACCCAGTCCAAAACCCCATAACTGTATCTTTAACAAAATCCATCTTCACAATTGTCTCCCAAGTGGTCTCATTCTTTCAGGCCTTCTGTCAAAATTTTTGTATGCATTTCTCATTCTCACATGCATGCAACATGACCTACCCATATCGTGATCTGAACAGCTGTTCATAGGACCTAAACCAGCTTGAAGCATCTCAATTGGAGTTGCCAAAAAAGCGATCAGGGCTGGACTGATAGAAATCATAAAAAATACTGGGAATCCATAATTGGACTCAGGCAGGCAAAGGGTTTTACAGCAGGACCCTCTGCCAGAAGAACGAAGATCTGTTGAGATTTAACAGAGATCAATTAAGATCGGCAGTAGGATTACTTACTGGACACTACCACCTGATAGGACAGCTTTTCAAGTTGGGATTGACAGACAACCCAAACTGTTAAAGGTGCCTACAAGAAAATGAATCAGCCACACACATTCTGTGTGATTGTGAGGCCATAGCTTATTTAAGATTTTGTCCTACACTTTATTAAAAGTATAGGATTAATAAAGGGCTAATCCAAGGGGAAGCACAATAGATCTTTGAAGGTCGCAGTACGGTGTCCAGTCTTTATGGCCCACCCCTTACATACATACATACCCATATCACTCTCCTTGAATTGGTCCTTCTCCCACATAACAATGCAAAGTGTTACAATATGAAGAACCATGTAAACTCCCCAGATGGATCATGAACACTAACACAAACATGGCATAAAAAGTTTAGTTTCCTAAGATATGAGGACTGATTATGATAAAATTCTTGTCTGTGCACACAAGCACAAAACACTCACCATCCTTTCTGTCACAGCAGGAAATGTTTCTTCAGCGCTCTGTAGCAGAATTCTCGGCATTCCTGTTCCAAGCGAATGTAGAATCTTTCATAACCTTGAAACTTTATTTTATCACACATGATGCTTTGTGGGAGGCAAATGAATTCATTTACATGAATCCTAGTGATATAGCATCATATTTCTAACAAGTATACCAGTACCTTACTCTGAATACTTGCCCAAGTCTGTAAGGAAACATACTAATTATTGTGATCATACATACACCAACGCGGACTACTTTGTTCTCACACAAGAGGCCGGGAGAGATTACTGAAGCTTGGTGTCTTATTACACGTTGTGTAGGGTACGGCCTGAGTGCAGCGGAGCGTCGACAACTTATGGCAGGGACAGCAGCGGGCCGCTACTGCGTCCTCAGTGCACCTCTAGCGTTCAGCGTTTATATCCTCAAAAGACATCTTCCAAACGCTCCAAACGCTACTGAAACACAAACTGGTTTGACATGCACGATAATACAGCACGCTGCCCGCTCCGCTCAAAACGCTCGGTCCCAGAGCACGCGAATATATTCGAACGGGTTTGTGATGCACGCTGCACGCCCCGCCCCAAGCCCTGCTGCACTCAGGCCGTACCCTAACAGATTGTTGCTCTGTTCTGAAGGCAGCTCGTTCACCCAGTTTGAGGGAACCTCTTGCTTCCTAAACGTGGGTAACTGGCTACCAGACTACACGGAGTTACTTCCTAGAAACAGCAACAGTTGTCCTGCAACTTCAATCAGTTCAATATAGACCACCAGCTCTGACGACTTCCTTTAAAAGTTGGATTGGAATGTGTAATAAGGGAGAAAGGGCATAAAACAGTAAAATTGTGCGTTCTACTGGTAAAATCACCCTCAGAATGGGCTTTGCGAAGTTTAGCAGAATACCAATTAGAACTTGCAACTGCGGAATATATCACGAAAACAATAATTTGTAAAATTGTGAGGAAACTTAACTTCTCTCGAATGATCCTAATGATTCCCTTATTAATACCCAAAACTTACAAACTCTCATTATAAACTTAATATTCGGTACCGAACGGTACAGACGATGCAAGACTTTATTCTACTTGTGGGGATTGTGGTCACTTGTGGTCGCTCGTGGTCATGGTCGTCATGGTACCATAGCCGACACTAAGGGGTCAGAGAGGACAGTGCAATGAACGGGCTGGTGAGCATGTAGTACTAATTCTGCTCAGCAGAGGGATCTGCCAAAAAACCCGTTTGTCATGTCGCCTAGGCCGGTTGGCATTGCCTAGGCGTATTTTATAATTATAATTATTTTTTCCTCACAAAAAAAAATCATCTGTCGCCATTCTCACGAAAATTACAAATTCGGAACAGATTTTTTTTACTTCAATATTGGGTGTTAAGATTTGGACGTTGTTTTTCTTTTTTTTTTAATATAATGTCAATAGCACCAACAACGACTTCTCGGAAGAAATCATTACTCTTTCTGTCCTTAAAATGTTTCATTATGGACCTATATATTGAAATGGGCGAGAACTTTTAAACGGAATCTGAGGCCTAAAAGAAATACTGAAAGAGCCCGAGAAGCGCAGTCGATATAACGGCACAGGAAACTCCAACCCTTTTCTACAAAGATCACTGTCTTCTGGGATTCAAGTCGAGTAATTTGGTAGACTACACGGCGTCACTTTTTTATTCTAACCCTAAAGATGGAGAGTTCAGATTCCTCCTTGCAGATATCTAACAGACTACACGGCTAACATCCCATTTTCTGCCCTGAAGAAGGAGGCCCCGAAACGTTTCCAGATACGTGTGAGACACCCCGCTCTTCTACAACAAACATGGAAGACTGGAAATTCCTCCGAAACTAAACTGCACGAGGTCACAATCACTATTCTATTCTGAAAAAGGAAGAAAGATGTTCCTCCGAAACGCTGACACCTATGTACCGAACAGTATGGCGTCAGAATCCTAGAAGACGGCAGTCTTAATGAGAATCTCTCTGAGTCGCGATTCGCAGTCTATACGATCAGGGAAAGAGTGACATACAGAACGGCTTTAATGAAGGCCATGTCTTTCATTTGTGTTCGTTAATTTAAAATAAAGGCTTAAAAATGCGTGATGTAGCAAGCGGCAAGTGCAACAGTTCGGAAGGTCTTAATGGTCTTCATGGTGAAGTCAGATAGGTTTGCTGAGACAGAGAGAGAATGCCCACACGGTGGATACTAACTTAATCGAAATGTGAAGCACAATAGATCATTGAAGGTCACGGTGCGAAGTCCGGTTTTATGGTTCACCCCTCATACTCATACTCACTCACAATGGTAAATATCTGCTTTGGCTGTATAATATTCATTCCCTCTAAGCTCTATGCTAAATGGCGTGTAAAAGGTCGGTCCATATATGACAGTAAAACTGGCTTTTTCTGTACAATTGGTGTTTACACAGGAAAATGTATGGAACCGGAAGATACTGGTGGACCACTCAGGGACTAAGTTATTTTTAAATTTTTAAATTTAAATTGATTGAGAACAAAGGGCATGTTGCCTGTTATGGTAAAGCAAGTGTCACATAACTTCGTACAAGGCCAAGAGTAACCTTGAATGTGCAGAAGAAAAATATCAGACAAAGGGGTGGGTTCGAGGGCATGAGAAGGGACAGGGGTCCAGTTGTTTGTGCCTTGCAAACAACTGGCTGCCTGTCACTTCTCCAACCCACCCCCTTGACTGAAATTTTTCTTCTGCGCATTCATGGTTACTCTTGGCCTTGTTTGAAGTTACGTGACACTTGCTATAGCTTACTTTCTCTCCCTGCCTTTTTACAGAAACTGAGAACAAACAGCACAGGTGCATATGACACTTTGAGGGAAAATAGAAAAGGCCTTCCTATCGACCCAGAGCCATGAACATTTAATATAAGAAAGGGGGATGAGCCAAGATTTGGGTGAATACAATGAACATGATTATATATTCTTGGCGAGAGGCAAGGCTAATGAATCTGCTCTTGGCTATGCATAATAGTGGAACTGAATTACTGAAAGTACAATCTAGGGGCACGTGGTAGTGTATAAGCAGGCCGATACTTTTTGGCCGGTGTCCTTCACTGTCAGCACATGAGAGCGAGTCTATGCTACGAACTTACTTCGTCTGCAGAGAGAACATTCGTAGGCTGGCTGTTTGTGAGGTTGGAAGTTGCTCTCCGACTGCAGGATGAATTTAACTGGAACTTCAGTCCTATCAGTCACAATTCAGGTTTTTTAACATCCTATTATGATGAACTAATTTACTCATAGTATGCTGCACTACACTAGCAACGTTAAATTAAAATACGCATAAACCTAACACAATACTAATTATTCGTCTAACAGTTCCACTCCAGACAAGTCACTGTTTTCACTGAGTTCAGTTGTATCATTATCACTGGAGTCGCTGTCACTGCTGTCTTCAGAACGTCGGATGATAATTCTTTCTATAGTGTTCTCTCTAATTCCCTCTTTTTTGATATATTCCTTTTCATTTTTTTTTGTGCGGTCGCAGACTTTTCCCCAATTCTCTGTTCCAAATCCACTGAACCATTTCTCACAAATCTTTGCCACGTCATCCAAATGAAATGAGACATTTTCTGCCCCTACTGACTGCTTAACATCAGCCCAAACGAGTTCAATCGGATTCAAGTCTGGATGATAAGGTGGAAGTCGTAATACCGTGTGTCCATATGCAACCATTATGTTGTCCATTACAAAGTTTTTGTGGAGGGGTTTATGTGTCTTTATCAGGTCATAGAGCTGAATTTTCAGCATTCTGTCATGAAATGGCACCTTGTTCACTGTAAGCCACTCCATCATCTTGGCCTTCATGGTCTGGCTGGTTGGCGCCTTATTAAATTGCATGGTGTGATATGGGGCATTATCTACAACAAGAACTGATTTTGGAGGCAAATTCGGAATAAGTTTTTCTGTTAGCCACTTCTGATAATTTGTCACGTTCATTTCGCTATGATAGTCCCCGGTCTTGAGATGAGATTTAAATATCAACAATGACCCGGGAATGAAGCCGGTTCTGCCTCCCGCGTACACAATAATCAGCCTCTGGCCTTTCGATACGGGTGCCATGTACCCCGATGGAGTGTCATCTGTCCAGTTTTTAGGTCTGGTGTGACTGCTGTGAATGAAGGTCTCGTCCTCATAAATTATAGTCTGACCTTCCTCCCTGTACTTCTTTATTGCACACAAATATGCTACTCTCTTTGACCTAATGTCCCTCTCGATCAAGGCGCCCCTGTTATTTCGCGTTTTCTTCCATTTAAAACCCATCTTCCATAAAATCAATTTCAGGCTGGTACTACCTCCCTTGAAATTTATGGTTTCCCTGAGTTTTGTAAGTAGTTTCCTCACAGTAGGCAGTTTCTTCTTGGGTGTAGAAATCATATGCTGTCCGTCGAATCACGGATATATCGAAATCATCTGGATTTGTTATCTGTTTAGGTACAGAATAGTGTTTACCGGGAGTTCCAAACATAGCACCTTCTTTTTCACATCGAGAACCTTCATTCAGAATTGTCCGTAAACTTCTTTCTGAAACTCCGGTTGACCTGACTATTCTCGCTTGTACCTTCCTTAACGGTATCAATACATGACTTTTCATAAATGAATGGATGTTATTACAAACTCTCGGGTCTGGCTGTGCAATGTTTGTTATCAAGTTTTGACTGAATAGGTGCCATTTGTTTTCTATTTAAATGTGTTACTGCCCTAAAAGAAATATATCAGTTAAAAACAAGCAAGTGGCACATGGGAAAAGCACACAATATCTACTAATAACAGCGATCCTGCAAGCTCAACGTCTACCTTCTTACTGAGGCAACATAGTGTCGCTGCACATGCTCACCAACCTTAGGCTCGCCGACTTGCGTCAGACCACTACGCATCAGAGATCCACCGGCCAAAATCCGCCATCCCACCTATAACTGGTCGAGACACTATACTACAAGCTGGAAAGTTGCAGGTTTGGTTCCCATTTAGTTTATTGGATTTTTTTAATTGACCTAATCTCTCTGGCCCCACTATGTGCCTGGAGTTGAGTCAGCCTCTAACAGAAATGGCTACCAAGAATCTTCCTTGGGGGTGAAGGGCGGCCAGCGTGTAAGGCTGACGACGTCACCGCCATCAGTGAGACGATTCTATAGAAAATGTGTGAAACTCGATGTTTAAGGAAAGGTAATATGAATTTCACACTGTACATAAACCCAGATTGGTGGCACATTACATGACACATATGAATGCAACAGATTTCATCAAATACCTCCAGTTACAGGTAGCACATAAGAATTTAAAGGTGCCATTTTCTGTGTTATTTTATGATAGAAACAGCCTTTATAAGTGGGAGAATCACTGACATCCAATGAGAGAGGAAGAAAATTTGATGAATTAGAGAATCACTGACAGTATCTACTGAGAGGGGAAGAAAATTTGATGACCACTTCCCAAAGCTCAACTGAGTGAATGTCACTTCATTTGACAACTTGATGGTAAATCTCATGTGAATGTTGTTTGCTCCACGAGGTCATCACAATACAAATACAAAGGAAAGAAGGACTGTAGGAGGTAGACTTCATTTTTCTGTCCAGGAGAGCCTGCAACATGTACCATCCCTTGTTTTGAGAGATACTGCATGGCCAGAGACTACAGAATGATCTGCAAGTGTTGGCATGATGTGTACATGCATAACCGATGGCAATGGTGTAAGAAAGCAAATATTATGTTTCTGGACATTATTCATTGTCATGTTTTTAGTTGAAACATGTTTTGGAGGTAAGTACCATCTCTGTTGATTGGGCCCAACAGTAGGTTATTCCTTAACACAATGGACATCATCATTGGATTTCATCATGTGCACAACACAGAAGAACAAGCCACAAAACAGCAAGAGATATTACAGGAGGGACAGGAGGAAATAAAGACCATGATGAGTGTTAAGATAAGCACACAGGAAACACGAGAGAGCAGAAACAACCTAGGAAAGAAGAAACATACATCAACTGTGATGCTGCTGATAATCATCATCACTACTGCATGGATGAATGGGAATGAGTTGTATATTTTTCGAGGAAGTTTCGGAAACTAGGTGTATCTACTTTATGTAATGGAATATTTGATGAAACCGTTATAGTACAAAGATTCTTTGAAAACTCGGAGGCATTTCCTGATTTCGGTGAACTGGAGGATGACTTTTCAAACAACAATCGCTGTCTACTTTCCGTGATAATTTCTCTGTTTACACAGCATCTATGTTTAGCTGTATTGCAGTGTTGTTGCACCGTAAAACATTTGTCTGCCGTAACTTTCACTTCACACATTTTGCAAAATAAAATTTCTCCATCAGTACTAAAATATTTCTCACCAAACTCTTTAATAAAATCACGCAACTTCACGCTATATGAGCACTTGACTTTAGGCATCTTGAAACTATACTGAACAACTGAAGTTATGAATACAGTACTGTATTGGACGGGTTTCGGGGAGAGGGTAGAAATTTACCGCTTTGTGGATGGAAAAAATTTTCACCAATATGCAAGAAACAAATTGGACTTCAGGTATCACTGCAGTGGAGGAGAAAGAGAGACACAGACAGACAGAGGCAGAGGTGGCAATTCATCTTTTCAAAGTGGTTGATTCTACGCCAGGTCAAGAACCGTTACCCTTCACACTGTACAGTATTCCTTCAAATCCCGTTACACAAGGCCAAATATTTCTAAGAAATGAAGTTCCAAATAACATCTTTGCCAATACTTGCAAATATATTTCTGAGCAATAAGTGAAACTCGCCTAAAATATGACAAAAAATATGATTTTATATCACTTCGGGCCCAGTAATGACCTAAAGCTAAAATATGGTTCAAACATGCATTTATATGACCAATAAAACCCGTATTTTCATGTTCACAGGAGTCAGAAATGTGTTTATATTTAATTATACATGTGAAAAGATGCAAGGATAAAAATATGACATGTCATAGAAATCCGAGCCCTAGTAATCATGTATTGGACAATAATCAATATGGTTTCAGACCTAATCCATCTACAGAAAAAGCATCTTTCAAATTAATAGAGGAAATACTAAAAGCAATGAATAATAGACACTTGGTTGGAGGAATATTTTGCGACTAAAACAAGGCCTTTGATTGTGTCAATCATGGTATACTTATAAAAAAATTAGAGTTTTTTTTTTGAATAACTGGCAAGTGTGGTGCCTTAATTAAATCTTACCTGAATGGAAGATATCAAAGAGTAACCCTTGGCCCTAACAGTTCTATTAATATCTCGTCTAGTTGGGCAGACGTAAAATTTGATGTACCCCAAGGTTCAAACCTTGACCCTCTTATTTTCCTCTTGTATATGAATAATATAACTAAGCTTTCAATTAATGGAACAAACATATTCTTATATGCAGACGATACAAGTATAATAGTGACTAATCCGGAATACGCGCTACTACAAATCAACCATGACCAGAATATTTTGCAATATTAATACATGGTTCAGAACCAATCTGTTAACGCGTTCCAAAAGTGTCTGATGTTTCCGCGCAAATCTTGCAATGATCGATCAAGAGCCTCGAGCGATTTTTTGTGCGCCATTGTGCATTCATCCCAAACAATAAGTTTGCATTTCTGCAATACCCTTCACATGCCTGATCCTCTGGAAATGTTGCACGTGGGAGAGTCAATGAATTGCATGTTCAATGGCAATTCCAAAGCGGAATGAGCAGTTCTTCCACCCGGTAGCAATGTCGCAGCTATTCCGGACGACGCAAGTGCTAAGGCTATGTCATTTTGGGATCGAATTGTTGCCAGAATCAATCTAATTAGGAACGTATTACCAGTTCCTCCTGGCGCATCTAAGAAGAAGATTCCTGCAACCCCGTTATTGACAGTTTGCATGATTTGATCTTATATGCCTTTTTGCTCAAGCGTTCGCTTAGGAATATTTGATTACACATACGACAAAAGATCACCCGTGTTGTAATTTTGTTCACGACGCAATTCTACATTGAACGAAGCAGCAGCAGATCAATTCGGTGATAGCATTCCCAATTGATTAAGAACTTTGATCGCGATTTCTAAGCACAAATCTTCAATCATTATCAAAGCCTCGTTGTAGATTTCTGCTGTGAAATCCATGTTCATATTCGAATTATCCTTGTGCATTCGAAGGAAGATATTTTCAGCCATGTGCTGCTTTGTTGATTCCGCGATTTCTACGCAACGACCCATTGTTATTGCGTTGTCTCCGTGGGAACGCTCCGTGTATTCGTCGTAACCATGGAGATTCGATACAGTATCGCTATTGCTTTTTCCTATGCAACGGTCTGTTCTAGCGTTTCCATGGGGGTCACACTTCTTAATTCCAAATTCCCATTCCTGTTTTCAAAAGACACCTGTTTTCACCTGTCACAGGTGTGACACCTATATAATGGGTATATAAAAACACGCGCGTGTTCGAATGCAACGTTGTATCAAAATTTCAAAGCAATCGGTGAAGAACTTTCGGAGATCCTCGAGGGCTAACAAACCAACATTTACATTTTTATTTATATAGATTTCGGAGTGATGCAGGTTTTGCTTCCGTGTGAAGCTTGAATCGTGAAACAACTGATTTAGCACAATGATCCCTTCCCAACTCCCGGAGGCTCCTCGGTCCACAAGTCAACTCCCTAAATTTCGAGGATTGGTCATTTTTGAAAAATCGGAGTACCTTATTTAATTATTCCCCAAATCCGTTTAGGGATTACAGGGAATTTAGGATCCGAAGATTTAACGTAAATCCTGTCAGTAGCTTGACAAATGTTAAGCTTGGCTTGGGGTTGAAAGACAACCCAACTTTAAGTTACGATTTTCAAAACTCTCATGTATCGTATTTTCAAAGGACGCCAACAAGCAAAATTTTGTGTAACTTTCGAAAGGACCAAGATGCGGGTGGCCTTCCTGTTTCGCTTCGCATCTGCGTTGACCAGTCGTGTTTCTTTTGTCTTTTTCATTCGAGAGTTTGGGCTAAACTCCTTCTTGAGAGCAAGAAATAACCAATGTACCTCTCGTCCATTTACTGTATGTTACAAGTAAACCAAACTGAAAGTGTTAATTTACATGGATCAAAACATGCTACTAAATCAAATCAAGCTGGGTGTGGCAGATCGGTTATATTATGAAGCTCCTCATTATGAAGTTTTCTCCAACCTCCTGTCCCTTCATCCCTCTTCGGTCCAAATACTTTCCTCAAACAACCTGTTCTCAAATTCTCTCAGTCTATGTTCCTCCTATAATGTCAGAGATCAAGTTTCACACCGATACAGAACTACTGAAAAAATTATAGTTTTGTATATTCTAATTATTATGTTTTTGGACAACAGACGGCAAGACAAGAATTCTGGACTGAATAGTAGCAAGTATTACCCGAATACAATCTCCTCTTAATCTCCTCCTGAATCAGGATTTGATTTGTTTTTGTCGTTCCCAAATATCTGCACTTTCACAAGTACACTCGTCGCTATGCAAAGCGAGTAAACAGCGGTTGCTAAACAAAGCGAGCATACGGTGGTTGCTAGAGACGACGGTAATAAACAGTGGTACCCAATACGTAACAGGCAAATACGTCGACTAGGCAACAAGGAAGCGAGGCGTTTCCCATTGTCCGGCTGTGGGTTTATAAGAGAACTACACTGCCTACGAAATTAGTTAAAGTGTAGCCGTCGCCGAAGGCAGTTGGAGTATAGCAGCAGTCGCGGAAAGAAGAACCGGAAGCGTCTGTGATAATCAGTGATAGTTCGTGATCCTTGAGGAGGTATTGGGAGTGAGTAATTAAGTCGCACTTGTATAACACCCGCATTATAAAAGCCTGTAGATTACTGAGGATAGAGTGAATTCATTATTGTGTAGGGTTGTAAATTTTGCAAACCCGTAGCAGGGTTATAATTATTTGTAGTTACGACTTGAAGGTTGTAAAATAAACCAGTTAACAATATTAAAATAAACCAGTTAACAATCTGAAAGGGGTCTTCAGAGAAGAAAACACGTTACAATATAAATCGCCAGGTAGTGAACAAATTCCAGGAGAAATCATTAAAGCAGGTTGTAAAATATTACGTTCTAAATCCATAAACAAATTTGTTCTATTTGGAATAACGAGAATTGCCTCATAAGGGGAAGGATTGCGTTTTGCACCCGTTCACAAGATGGGTGATAAAACTGGCTGTAGTATTTATTGTGCGATATCATTGCTATCATCTTCAAACAAAATTATACCCAATACCTTTCCCTGAAATTTAAGTCCATATATACATGAAATTATTCGTGATCATCAGTGTGGGTTTCAACGTAACAGATCAACTACTAATCAGGTCTCTTGCATTCGTCAGATAATGGAGAAAAATGGGAGTACAATGAGAGAGTACATCAGCTATTCATAGACTTCTAAAAAGCCTATGATTCGGTTAGGAAAGAAGAATTGTACACTGTTCTGATAGGGTTTGTGTATACATGAAACTAATTAGGCTGATTAAAATGTATTTAAACGAAATAAACAGTAGAGTTCGTATAGGTAAAGACTTGCTTGATTACCGTCCTATGCAGGTTGGTAAAAAAATGGGATATTTATCACTAATGTTTCTCAAATTTGTTTTAGAATATATCATTAGGAAAGTTCAAGAAATCCAGGTGGGACAGAAAATAAATGGGATACATCAGCTGTTTGTTTACGCCGATGATGTGAATCTACTGGGTGATAATATAGGAATCACAGATGGAAGCACAAAAATTTTAAATGTCGGCAATAAGAGGGAGGTTTAGGCCGATCACGGTAGCCAAGCGGTCTATGGCATGTACTGTCTTCGCTCGCTTGGAAAACGGAATCGTGGGTTCGAATCCCACTCAGGGCAAGGAAGTTTGTGTGCGTTTTTCTGTGTTTGTGTACAGTTAGAGGCCAATGAGACAAGCTGATCACCCGCCCAAGGAAGTGAACGGAGAAGTTCATGGAGGTAGGCCTAGGCCTACTGGGGCTGTGGTGCCAATGAAAAAAAAAAGAGGGTGATCTAGAAATGGTCACAGAGAAAACTAAGTATAATTTGCTCTCTCGTCACCAAAGTGCAGGGCAAAATCATGACATATAAGGTGTAGCAGGCGTTTTGAAAATGTGTCACAGTTCAGATATTTGGGAACGATAATAATAATAATAACGTTATTCAGGAAGAAATTAAGAGGTGAATGAACTCGGATAATGCTTGCTACCATTCAGTTCAGAACTTTCTGTCTTATCGTCTGCTGTCCAAAAACATAAAAATTATAATATACAAAACTAAAATTTTGCCTGCCGTTCTGTATGGGTGTAAAATTTAGTCTCTGACATTAAGGGAGGAGCATATGTGTAGACTGATGGTGATTGAGAACAGAGTGTTGAGGAGAATATTCTGACGAAAGAGAGGTGAAGTGAGGGGAAGTTGGAGAAAACTGCGTAGTGAGTTGTTTCATAACAAGTATAATAAGATTGATGAAGCCAAGGATGATATGATGGGCAGGGTATGTAGAGTTAATTGGCTAGTAGAAAAATGAATAATGGATATGGGTGGGTAAGCCAGAAAGAAGGAGACCAGTGGGAAAATCAAGTCATAGGACAATATTAAAATGGATCTTTTAGAGATAGACGGTGATGGAATATTTTCGCACTAATGTCTGGTACGTAAAATACACTGATGCTTCGTCCGACAATTACAGCTTATGTTCATTGGGGCTCTGAACAGACAATGACTACATATAGAAAGTGATTTGAATTGAATTACCTCTTTACATTTTCAAAGAAAACCCCAAATTTTCGGACCGCCTCCGTGGTCAATTTTTCAGAGTTCCGGGTTACAGATCCAGAAGTTCCGGGTTCGATTCCCGGTGTTACCAGATTTTACAGGAAGCAGTGGTTCTGAAACGGGGTCCACTCAGCCTCGTGAGGATAACTGAGAAGCTATTTTAAGGAAATAGCGGCTCCGGACTACAAAACCGAGATTATAGGGCCTGGGAATCCGTTGCCCTGACCACGCGACACCCTCTTTCGGCAAAATTTGACAATATCTTCGCCACAAATCGTGGTCCCTTGGTTGAGTTTCATTATTCACAATCGCTTGGCCCACTAATCTTTCGGCGCGAAAACCGGACTACCTAAGCGACTAAAATACATGGTAATGAAGCAACAAATACTGACGGTTTCACAGCAACCCCGGTGTTACTCTTACGCCGCTGAGAAGAGCACGTTTCGATTATCGGCAAAGAGGTGCAGTCAAACTGAGGTTGACAGCGTTCAAAAAATTACGACTGCTATGCAACGTAAAAGTCTGTATTCCTTGCTTCGTCTCCAGGGTAAATCGTAGCATCAGTTGCAGTCGACTTTATACAGGCATAGTGCGGTTGTCAGATCTGAAAAAATGTCAAGGGAGTTGAAAGGATACTTCACAATTCTTTGCGTTGTTTCCATCGTTACAACAAAGCTTCTATTATTGACAAAGTTTTGCAGGCAGCGTGCTGCTGTCTGCGCTTTAACAATATCAGCACTTGCTAGGAAACTTAATACAGGTACCGTGGTGTGGTCAGCGCTTTCATAATATCAGTACAATTAGGAAATGTTACACAGGTATCGTGCTATTGTTAGCGCTTTAACAATACGAGTACTTACTAGGAAACTTCATACTGGCATCGTGCTGTTGTTAGCGTTTAAGAAAATCAGTGCTTACTAGGAAACTGAAGCTTTTGCGTGGATACATTCTGGTTTTCTTACCGGTGTTGAGCAGAAGATTCAGTGAGACAAATTGTATTCTAATACCAGCATATTGAGGCATGATGGGTGTGATACAAAACATTGGAAGTATAAGGAAGAGTTTTTCTAAACTTTTTAGTTGAAACAGGAAAAAAGGCAAGGTAAGTGTAAAGAATGCCGAAAATGTGTCAAAATTAAGTTAAGGCCGCTTCTTTCCGAACCCCTGTACTTGATAAATATAAAGATGAGGTTCTCAGCATCTCGTAGCTATCAGGGTTGTTATCTAAAAGCCAGTTTTGGTAAGCGGTTTCTTTCCAGGTGGCATAACCAACTCTCTAGGTACCATTTTTCTTTTCTCTAGTTTTCACGTCAGAGAATATTATGTAAGGACTATTAACGCAAGAGCACAGTTGAATAGTAGATCTCTGCTTTTGAGTCTCAAGGAATTACGTGTACGAATTAATTCCCAAATGTTCCTTGTACTCATTTCCTTTATAATATGTGTCGGTTATTCATTGTTCTTCTCTATTGATCTGGAACATACGTATTTCCATTTCAGCAGAGACTTATGACAGATCTTGAGAATGTTTAAGAAAGATTGCTCGTTAGGAGGGATTGCGAATTGTGCTTGTTGATTACTTTCAAAACAAGGAAACACGCGTATAATATGCTGATTGGTCATTCAGCTGAGTAGTGGTTATGTATTTTGTTTGAAAATAATATAATATTTTTCAGGGGGTAGGGGTTCGCATTGCCTAGGAAATTTTTGCATATACGTGAATTAAAGAAATCAAGTTTCACCAACAAAAGCCTGCATTCACTTCTCTCCTGTGCACTTTACATGCCCTATACATTTTACCGTTCTTGATTTTTTCAGTATAATAATATCTTGTCAGGAGTACAAATTATGAACCAAGTCATTCCCAAGAAACCTTCACCATATGTCAATCTGTGTTCCTGGACTGTATAGTTGTGGCATTGTTGTGAAAAGAGGTTGCCTGAAGAGGCCAGTGTGATTACTTAAAAGAATATTGGACATAATGGGCAGGATGTTGCAAAGCATTGAAACTTTTGATGGGAATATTTCTAATGGTGTAGAAGAAAAGGAAGAAAATGGTAAATATTCAGATTAATCAGTCTACTCATGTTTTGTAGGATAGAGCATATTCCTTTAGCTTAGATATTGCCTGCTATTAATGATGTCTTTTTTAGAATTGGATCAGATAAATGCAGAAAAATATTAAAAATTTAAGTCAGATTACAGAAATGTGGGTGAATCTTCCATGAACACGAAGCGAAGCAAATAATTGGGCCCCTCTGTGCATAACCTTGAACAAAATATAATATGTGAAATGTAAGTTCATATTAGTTGTAAGTCATAACATGGAAACGGGGGTTAAGCTCTGCCATTAAATGGAGAGGTTCAGTTTCAAGAAGCTAAGGTTCTGATATTTCGAGAACTTGGGAAAAAAAAACATGGATATTAATAGAGGTTGGGAAGCTGTAAGATGGACTAAGAGGTTCTCTCTGAGCATGAGGGCAAGGAAGTAATGTCAGTTGCAAAGAAGGCAAGAAGCAAAAGAAAGATATTATTGTTGGGTAGCAGTCATGGTAGGGAAATTGGACCCATGCTCAAAGAGGGCCTGGGTGATAGATTTGATATTGTTAGTATCATTAAACCAAACGCTCCTCTTGCAAATGTTGTTGAGGACCTAGGGAAGCTTGGTAAAGATCTTACCAAGCAAGATCATATTATTATAGTGGGAGGGCCAGGAAACAGCCTGGATAGAAATTTTAATTACTCTATAGAAGAGGACATCAACAATATTGCAGAGAGGACAGTCAATACAAATGTGGGATTTGTCAGCCTTTTCAGGAGGCACGACAAGCCGTGGATGAATGGGGAAGTTAGGAAAATTAATCTTCGGCTTGAGCGGGCACTGATGGGATCTGGTAGAGCACACATTGGTATTATTAACTCAGATTATTTTGTGAGAGGTGACTTCACGGCGCATGGCCTCCACCTAAATTATCAAGGCAAGAGGAAGCTGACGCATTTGATTGCTGAAAGAATGGATGATGGTCATGTGTCTGAAGTAAGCAGTATTCCTGTTATAACCTGTGCTAGAGCAATGCCTTTTTTAGATTAAAATCAAAAGCACAAAGGTGCTTAACATATATAAATTGCAATTACCATGATTTTGAATTTCTAAGCAAAAATGTTAACTTAACAAACATATCATTAAATATATTTCATCAAAATATCAGGGGACTAAGAAACAAAAATGATGAATTATTACATTCATTTGAATTAAATGGCATAAACCCCCATATATTATGTTTAAGTGAACATCATATGGTGGAACAGGATTTACTACACCTCACATTAGAGGGTTATTTATTAGGTTCTAGTTTCTGCAGGCGAAACCTACAGAGAGGAGGTGTGTGTATTTTCATTAAGAAAGATAAATGCTTCAATAAAATTGATATTTCATGTCACTGTACAGAAAAAGATTTGGAAATTTGTGCTGTTCAGCTAGGAACTAAATCATCTAACTTAATTATATTAGGCCTGTATAGATCTCCGTCGGGGGATTTTAACCAGTTTCTAAAGGGATTAGATGCTGCTTTAAAGTATTTATACAATCCAAAGTCTGAATTCCTGATTTGTGGTGACATAAATATAGACTATCTCAGTGACAGCAACCGAAAGAAACAATTGAACTCATTATTAAAAACATATAATTTGGTACATACTGTAAACTTTGCAACAAGAATTCAAAAGGACTCTAGCTCAGCAATTGACAATATTTTTGTTGATATTACAAGATTTAGCTCTTCCTCCACAGTTCCCATTATAAATGGCCTATCAGATCATGATGCACAGTATCTCATGATGAACAATATTGCTCTAGCAGGCAACTCTATATATCAGAAACAGAAAATAAGAAAAATAAACAGTGAAACAATAATGCAATTTCAGCACCTTCTAAAAAGTGAAACATGGGAATGTGTTTATAAAGAAAATGACACCAATGATAAGTACAACTCTTTTCTGTCTACTTTTCTAAATATTTTTGAAGCCAGTTTCCCAATTAAATATAAAAGTGTGCGCAAACTAAAGAATGACTGGATTACACAGGGGATAAAAATATCATGTAAACATAAGAGGACTTTATATGTCAACAGTAGGAACAATAATAATCCAAATATAAGAGTATTTTATGTTAAGTATTGTAAAATTCTTAGAAATGTTATAAAAGAAGCTAAAAAGCAGCATTATAGAAGACTTATAGCTAAGTCAGATAATAAAATAAAAATGACATGGAACATAATTAAAAGGGAGACAGGAAAAATGCATTTAACTGATCAGATGCCATCTCTTCTGGCAAAATCTGAGAAAGCAAAGGATCTAGAAATAGTTGCCAACGACTTCAATAAATTTTTTCTAACAGTTGCTGAGACCTTAAATTTACATCAGATGGGAAATGAAAATGCTTTCTCATTTTTAAAAGATGCATTTCCCATAAATTTTCCTAGTATTAAAATCATTCCAACCAGTGAAGCTGAGATAAAGAATATTATACACACCATGAAAACAAAGAACTCATCAGGATTTGATGAAGTAACAAGCAAAATTCTGAAAGCTTGCTCTGATTTAATTAGTTGCCCTTTAACTCACATTTGTAATCACTCATTATACACAGGCATTTTCCCAGACCGTCTAAAAATTTCAATAGTAAAACCAGTGTTCAAAAAAGGAGATAAGTACAGTATGACGAACTATAGGCCGATTTCATTATTATCTACTTTTTCTAAGATACTTGAAAAGGTCATGTACAGCAGGATAAATCAGCATATGCATTGTAACAACATATTGGTCCCAGAACAGTATGGCTTTAGGAAGGGTGTATCCACTGAAGATGCAGCATTCAAGCTAACAGACAATGTTTTAAAATCAATTGACCAAAAAAGGCATGTAGGAGGAATTTTCTGTGATCTGGCAAAGGCTTTTGACTGTGTAAATCATGAAATTTTGTTAAGTAAGCTGCAATTTTATGGCATTCGAGGAACAGTGTTAAAATGGTTCAAATCCTATCTAACAAATAGAAAACAAAAGGTTGAGATAAAATCACCCAAATATACTCAAAATTTTTTCTCAAACTGGAGAACAGTAAAGCATGGAGTTCCCCAAGGATCTGTCCTGGGACCCTTGCTTTTCATAATATATATAAATGACCTTCCACCAACAATAAATTTTTCATCAGAACCCATAATATTTGCTGATGATACAAGTGTTATAATCTCTAGTAAAATGTTTGATGATTTCTGTGCAATATCAAACAGAGTACTCTCCCACATGAATAAATGGTTCAATGCTAACAGACTTGCCCTAAATTTAAACAAAACAAATGTAATGAAATTTACAACAAATAATGCCCCTCACTATGTTTTAAATATTGGATATAATGGAAAATATATAGAAGAGACAGTAAATACGAAATTCCTTGGCTTGCAAATTGATAGCCACCTAAGTTGGTCGAACCATATAGATAAATTGATCCCTAAGTTAAGTGGAGCATGCTACGCAGTTAGAAGCATGTTTCATGTCAGCAATACTGAGACTCTCAAATTGATTTATTTTGCCTATTTTCATTCTGTAATGAAGTACGGAATAATTTTTTGGGGTAACTCATCTTACAGCCAGAAGATATTCATCTTACAAAAGAAAATTGTTAGAATAATGGCTGGTGTTAAACCAAGAGAATCATGTAAAAATATCTTCAAGAGGCTAGAGATCTTAACTCTCCCATGTGAATACATATTCTCCTTAATGATCTTCATTGTAAAAAACCAAGAATTTTTTCCAACCAATTCTACAATACACAATGTCAACACAAGGAATAAAAATCAGCTTCACAGACCAGTTGCCAGCCTCTCTTGTTTCCAGAAGAGTGCATATTATACTGGCATTAAAATCTTCAACAATCTACCACCAAATATCACAACTCTTATAGATAAACAGGGACAATTTAAAGTAGCACTAAAGAGATACTTAATTACACACTCCTTTTACTCTGTTGAGGAATTTATGCTTCCAAACAACATAAAGTGTTAATGTATGGATTTATGATGGATATTTTACTACTTTTGTGAAATCCTTACTATTTATGTGAACTTGAATTGTGCATGTATATATGTATTGTATGATTTTTGACTAATTCCACATCCGGTAGGTCATCTGACTAACTCATGGATCTATGGAATGCTACGTATGTATGTATGTATGTATACAAAATTACAGCCAAAGAAAGTCCGCGCTACTAAATATTGAAGAAGCGTAAATCAATGAAAACAAAGGATGTTCAGAATTATTAGTTCAAAAGGAATAAGCATAATTCCAGTGGTTACAGAAGGAAAACCAAGTAAATTCAAATAACCTGAACAGTGTGAAGCCAACAGGCATTATGGGAATAAAAAGTGAGAATATCTGAAAGACAAAATCAACAAGTTTACAGAGAACAGTAAGAACAAGAAAATTAGAGGCATGTATCCATAATATGTATGTAATGGCCGTCTTGTAGTGCACTCAATTTCATATGTCACTTCTTACATGTTTCGGCAACATAGTGCCATCTTCATGTTCGTCACTTACGCTGCTATTACATTGTTTGCCATTGTGTGTCTTTCATAAAACTATCCAGAAAGCACATTATTCGCCAACCATAATAAAATTTGTATATAATAAAACTTGTTAAGATTATTCATCTAAATGCCTCAATTCAAACTCGCAAATAGTATGGTTCGTCCACTATGGAAGTCAATTCTGTGTGTACTGTGTCTGTGATGTGTCCCTTCTTTTTGGCTGTGAGCGTTGTATAGTGAAATAAAGGGGAAATCGCCGAAACTAAGAGCATCATGGGAAGGTCCTTACAAAGTAGTGACCCGAATAAATGA
>NW_019735582.1:0-788 GCF_002891405.2 Cryptotermes secundus | reverse complement strand
ATCTGATATTCACTGAAAAATATTGATGCAGTCGGAAAGGGTTTGAGTGCCCGCTAGAATTGTTGAAGTATAATAATTCTATACTCCTTCAGAGATGAACATAAAGAAGGTGATGATGTCTCTTCTTTGAAATGAATAAATATTTACTGCTGATCAGATTCAAAATTCACATAGTGCTCGGGTGTTTTACTAATGCAGAGTCTTTAAATTATTGAAACTCGAAAAATCAAACAGATAGATTTGACTCTCGTACTAATGAAATTCGTCATTTCTAAAAAAAGTAAGTCCAGCGTTTATACAAATTTGGTTTCATTTTATCCATGATATGTATACAGTTGCCGTCTTGTAGTGCACTCAGTTTCACCTGTTACTTCACGACATGTTTCGGCAACATAGTGCCATCATCAGGTTCCCTAATAACGCTAATCTATTTCATTGCTTGCTTTTATAAAATTATTTAAAAAGAAATTAAAAATGCGTATTTGTCAACTATAATGAATTTACACACACTAAAACTTGTTAAGATTATCCATCTTATGTGTCATAATTAAAACTCGTGTGTGGTTCTTCCACTATGGGGGTCGTTTTTCTTATATACTGTGTAAACCGTGTCTTGTGATGTGTGTTCCTTTCTTAACTGCTGTTAGCTGTTCTGGATAACGAATCTCTCATTGTTGTCTGCCTCTATTCTTCTCTTCTTTATCCTTCTGTATTCCTTTGTGGCAATCATCCTTCTGTTGGTAAGTTCCCTCCCTGAGGTAGGTTCTGGTCGAACCGTATGGAGATCA
>NW_019735581.1:13023-16636 GCF_002891405.2 Cryptotermes secundus | reverse complement strand
ATTTATGTCTTAGTTCTCCGTGACTGAGTGGTGTGTATAGTGTGTTGTTTAGGTTACAGTGTTGTCAAGTTTAAAGTGAAGTTTAAATTTTCTAGTGTGACATGGTATTTTTGTGTGTAATATATACAGTGATGTGTAGTGAGTTATTGTAAAGTTTCAAGAATGTTAGGATTTCCATTCAGCCACATTGGATTCAGAAGTTTCCCCTTTCTTGTACATATCTTGTTTGTATGAAGATTTCTTGCTTATAACAAGGTGGTATGATAAGTGAAACACATGTTGTGGTTGGAGCTATGCTGGAAATCGTGTTAAATGACAGTGTGAAATGTTCACAGATTTGTTTAGAGAATGTGTTATAGCTGGAAGAATGATGGCAAGTGATTTCTAAGTCAGATGTATATTTCGGGGTGATAGACAAAGGATTGCATTATTGCCATCTAATATTACAGGCTTACATGTGCTAGGAAGTATTATAGGGGATCAGGGAATTATCTTCTTTCCATCAATAAAACTACTTAGAGAATGACATTGTTTACAGGATTGCACGAGTTGTTACAGCTGACAGTCTTGTAATGGTATTTTATAGTTTAGTCTAGAAGATATATAGTGAAGTGTTCGTTTTTTGTTTATGTTGAATTATATATTGTTAGGTTCAGATCGTAATCAATGATTTTCCCTATCTACTATTTGAGCACTAGTGTTGTGGGGTGGATACCTTTCATAAGAAGCATATGTATGTCCTTGAGATATGTAGAAAACGTTTGGAAATTGTAAGAGTAAATCAAGATAATTGTGATATCATGCACTTGAGAGAGTTTTGAAATATCAGTATTTCGGAAAAATGCATTTACGTCCACTATATATATCGTAGTATATTCCAGGTTTCATAGATTATGTAGAGTTTAACAGAAACTTATGCAAGAGTTTATGACGTGAGAAATTTCGGAAATAAAATGTCCCGTAAAAATATGATTTACTACGCTGTCATATGCATTAAATCGTAAGATATTGCCGACGGCCAAACCGTGCTTAACTGATCATAACGATGCGCAGAAGTCGTTTGCAGACACCCATAATAATGTACAATCACAACCTAACATTAGCATAAATTACCGAACTTTGCCACCTCCAAAGTATAGAAGGAGCCTCAGTAGTCTTCTGCGCAAACCTAATCTGACCAACGTAACCAAACTTAACCTAAAATCAGAGGTCCAAGGGCCAGCCCCCAGGTTTACAGGTGGGTGCGCAGTAGTTCATTGCGCGCACACACAAGAGACGTTATTTACGAAGCTGCTATTTAACCGAACGTAATATAGGACTGTCGTAACGTGGAATATAAGTCGAAATATGACGTTATGTATAAAATTGAGCGTCTTAACTGTTTTTCCACCCAAAGTATAAATTTTTGTTTTTATATTCCGAAGTTATATTGCTACGTGATAGCTTAGATTGTGTCGAAAACACCGCTCCCACCTCAAGAGTTTGCGATTCCCACACGGTAATATAAAAGATTACTGAATATCACATATTATGGCATTTTGCTGCCTTCCAATGGCATAAATTTATGACGAAAATCTTTCTTGTCATTGAAATCGTTCCCTTCTTTCTCGTATATGGATACGCGACCAATTGAGTGAGTGGTGGGCATTGGTTTCGCCCGAATTTCCCTTCGTGTATAGGAAGTCGAATAATTTTATACACGAAAATGGGTTAAAGATAGGGTGAAAAATTACCGTCCTGTAATCGGACTGATATTCGAATGTTTCTGTTTCAGTCATGTTAAAAGGTTGGCTGCCCTGTCAGTGTGACCTAAATACCCGGTGTGCACCATCAAGGTTGGTTTCTTTCCTGGTATAAAGAGGTATTTATAAATAATAAGAGGGTGTTATGTGTATGTTTATATACATATATGTACATGTTGTTATTAATTGTGTGCCTGAAAGTTTATGTTAAAGATTCAGTGAGATATTGCAAATGGTAGGTGTTAATATGTGTATTATCCTGGACCGAGTAATGGCCAGTGCACGAAATATTACAAACATGAGTTTCCTCTGTTCCACAACGAAATCGAAGTATTTTGCTTCTGAACAATGAAACTGAAATATGTGTGAAGGAAGAATACATGATAAATGTGATTTAACGAAATTAAGTGAATATAAGTATAGTGGGTGTGTAATGAGGCAATGTGTCTTTCAGTTTGTTCTTGCACTATTAATAATATCGTGTGAATTATGTGGAGTGGTTTGGAAGAAATGTTTTCTAGTGGTTATAGAGATGGAGAGTGAATTATATGTAATGGGTGCATATTTGGTATGACAGAAAAGAGGGTGTAGTTTTGGTAGGTATCTTCTGAATGTTACATGTGTGTGTAGGTTGTTAGTCAGAATGATATATTTTTTTTGTATTATTATAATTACTTGTAAGAAGAGGGTGCAAATTGAATTTGTAGTTACCATTGAAGAAGTTATTTTTTGAATTTATTCCTTAGTTCTCTGTGACTGAGTGGTGTGTATATTGTGTGTTGTTTTGATTACAGTGTTTTCAAGTGTAAAATGAAGTTTATATTTTGTAGTGTGACATTGTATTTTTGTGTGTAATATATAGAGTGATGTGTAGTGAGTTATTGTAGTGTTTCAAGAAAGTTAGGATTTCCATTCAGCCACACTGGATACAGAAGTTTGTAAAGTGAATTTCTAGTTCCCATTGAAGAAGTAATTTTTTGAATTTATGTCTTAGTTCTGTGTGACTAAGTGGTGTGTATAGTGTGTTGTTTTGTTTAGAGTGTTGTCAAGTGTAAAGTGAATTTTAAATTTTCTTGTGTGACATTGTATTTTTTTGTGTAATATATTGTCGCGAATCGGGGGTATGACGCGACAAATAACTTCTCGATGAATTTGATGTAGCGAATTTTATTTCACACTCGCTCTTACAATCACCCATATTACAATCTGACGATTACTGCTATCTGCAGTATCACAATTAGTATACTCCCAATGCCAGAATACAACTGACTGGTTGCTGGCTAACTCGGCGGTAGCTCCAGGACTGACTGACTCTCTGAGTACAACTCTACTGTGAATAGCCTTCGCTGCTCCGTATGTAGCCTCGATCGGACAATACGGTAAAACGGCCACGTAATAGGCACCCTTGTTGCTATGTCGCTGTGTTGCTATGTAACGCTAGCGGAGGTATCCGCTGTTACTACCATAACGTCGCCGCTGTTGACTCGCGTTGCCTAGCGACCGCGATATCCCTCGGTGACGTCACCGCGGAGGGGAGTGGCGGGGCGGGAACTCGCCTATTACCGTAATAACGCGAGCGTTACTTTAGCGCCACATACCGCTGGGGAGGTAGGGGTCAACATGTCACACTGCTCCCTCCTTAAGGCTGTTCGTCCCGAATATCCTAACGATGCATCCCCGTTCCTTTTCCTCGGTGGCTGTTCTTGCAGCATCTCCTGTTGTTGCGGCTACTCTTCTTGCAGCGACTATTCTTCGTCCGGTACATCCGCTCCCCTCTTAAGACAAAGCTCGTCTCGAGCGGTTTCCTTTCAGCTCGACAGAAGATCCAGTCCTGTCCCATTCATCCATCACTTTCATTCTATGGCACATTC
>NW_019735581.1:10108-10422 GCF_002891405.2 Cryptotermes secundus | reverse complement strand
CCGCCCTGTCAGTGTGACCTAAATACCAGGTGTGCACCATCAAGGTTGGTTTCCTTCCTGGTATGAAGAGGTATTTATAAATAATAAGAGGGTGTTATGTGTATGTTTATATACATATATGTACATGTTGTGATTAATTGTGTGCCTGAAAGTATATGATTAAGATTAAGTGAGATATTGCAAATGGTAGGTGTTAATGTGTGTATTAACCTGGACCGAGTAATGGCCAGTGCACGAAATTTTACAAACATGAGTTTCCTCTGTTCCACAACGAAATCGAAGTATTTTCCCTCTGAACCATGAAACTGAAGTAT
>NW_019735581.1:9679-10069 GCF_002891405.2 Cryptotermes secundus | reverse complement strand
GAATATAAGAATTGTGGGTGTGTAGTGAGGCAATGTGTCTTTGAGGTTTTTCTTGCACTATTATTAATATCGTGTGAAATATGTGGAGTGGTTTGGATGAAATGTGTTTTAGTGGTTATAGAGATAGAAAGTGAATTATATTTAATGAGTGCAATATTTCGTATGACAGAAAAGAGGGTGTAGTTTTGGTAGGTATCCATTGAACTTTACATGTGTGTTGGTTGTTAGTCAGTATGATAGGTTTTTTTTTGTATTATTATAAGTACTTGTAAGAAGAGGGTGCAAAGTGAATTTGTAGTTCCCATTGAAGAAGGAATTTTTTGAATTTATGTCTTAGTTCTCTGTGACTGCGTGGTGTGTATAGGGTGTGTTGTTCTGGTTGTTGTCAAG
>NW_019735581.1:1145-9613 GCF_002891405.2 Cryptotermes secundus | reverse complement strand
GTGTAGTTAGTTATTGTAGTGTTTGAAGAATGTTAGTATTTCCATTCAGCCACACTGGATACAGAAGTTTGCATAGAGAATTTCTAGTTCCCATTGAAGAATTTTTTGAATTTATGTCTTAGTTCTCTGTGACTGAGTGGTGTGTATATTGTGTGTTGTTTTGGTTACAGTGTGGTCAAGTGTAAAGTGAAGTTTAAATTTTCTAGTGTGACACCGTATTTTTGTGTGTAATATTTACAGTGATGTGTAGTGAGTTATTCTAGTGTTTCAAGAATGTTAGGATTTCCATTCAGCCACATTGGATTCAGAAGTTTCCACTTTCTTGTACATATCTTGTTTGTATGAAGATTTCTTGCTTATAACAATGTGGTATGATAAGCGAAACACATGTTGTGGTTGGTGCTATGCTGGAAATCGTGTTAAATGATAGTGTGAAATGTTCACAATTGTGTGTAGAGAATGTGTTATAGCTTGAAGAATGATGGCAAGTGATTTCTAAGTTAGATGTATATTTCGGGGTGATAGACAAAGGAATGCATTATTGCCATTTAATCTTACAGGCTTACATGTGCTAGGAATTAATATAGGTGATCAAGGAATTATGTTCTTTCCATCTATTAAACGACTTAGAGAATGACATTGTTTACAGAATTGCACGAGTTATTACAGCTGACAGTCTTGTAATGGTATTTTATAGTTTAGCCTAGAAGATATATAGTGAAGTGTTCGTTTTTTGTTTATGTTGAATTATATATTGTTACGTTCAGATCGTAATCAATGATTTTCCCTATCCACTATTTGAGCACTAGTGTTGTGGGGTGGATACCTTTCATATGAAGCATATGTATGTCGTTGATATATGTCGAAAACGTTTGGAAATTGTAAGAGTAAATAAAGATAATTGTGATATCTTGCACTTGAGAGCGTTTTGAAATATCAGTATTTCGGAAAAATAAATTTTCGTCCACTATAAATATCGTAGTATTTTCCAGGTTTCATAGATTATGTAGAGATTAACAGAAAAATTATGCAAGAGTTCATGACGTGAGAAATTTCGGAAAAAAAAATGTCACGTAAAAATATGATTTACTACGCTGTCATATGAATTAAATCGTAAGATATTGGCGACGGCCAAACCGTGTTTAACTGATCATAACGATGCGCAGAAGTCGTTTGCGCACACCTATAATAATGTACAAACACATCCTAACATTAGCATAAATTATCGAACTTGGCCACCTCGAAAGTATAGATGGATGCGCAGTGGTCTTCTGCGCAATCCTAATCTGACCAACGTAAACTAACTTAACTTAAACTAACTTAATCTAACATCAGCGATCCAAGGGCCAGCCCCCAGGTTTACAGGTGGGTGTGCAGTAGTTCATTGCGCACACACAAAAGTGATGTCATTTACGAAGCTGCTATTTAACCGAACGTAATATAGGACTGCCGTAACGTGGAATATAAGTCGAAATATGACGGTATGTATAAAATTGAGCGACTTAACTGTTTTTCCACCCAAAGTATAAATTTGTGTTTTTATATTCCGAGGTTATATTGCTACGTGATATCTTAGATTGTGTCGAGAACGCCGCTCCCACCACAAGAGTTTGCGAATCCCCCACGGTAATATAAATGATTACAGAATATCACATATTATGGCATTATGCTGCCCTCCAATGGCATAACTTTATGATAAAATATCTTTGTCAGTGAAATCGTTCCCTTGTTTCTCATGTATGGATACGCGACCAATTGAGTGAGTGGTGGGCATTTGTTTCGCCCGAATTTCCCTTCGTTGATAGGAAGTCGAATAATTTTATACACGAAAATGCGTAAAAAATAAGGTGAAAAATTACCGTCCTGTAATCGGACTGATATTCCAATCTTTCTGTTTCAGTCATGTTAAGAGGTTGTCCGCCCTGTCAGTGTGACCTAAATACCCGGTGTGCATCATCAAGGTTGGTTTCATTCCGGGTATGAAGAGGTATTTATAAATAATAAGAGGGTGTTATGTGTATGTTTATATACATATATGTACATGTTGTGATTAATTGTGTGCCTGAAAGTATATGTTAAAGATTCAGTGAGATAGTGCAAATGGTAGGTGTTAATGTGTGTATTAACCTGGACCGAGTAATGGCCAGTGCACGAAATTTTACAAACATGAGTTTCATCTGTTCCACAACGAAATCGAAGTATTTTCCCTCTGAACCATGAAATTGAAGTATGTGTGAAGGAAGAATACATGATAAAAGTGATTTAACGAAATTAAGTGAATATAAGAATAGTGGGTGTGTAGTGAGGCAATGTGTCTTTGAGGTTTTTCTTGCACTATTAATAATATCGTGTGAATTATGTGGAGTGGTTTGGATGAAATGTGTTTTAGTGGTTATAAAGATAAAGAGTGAAATATATTTAATGAGTGCATATTTGGTATGACAGAAAAGAGGGTGTAGTTTTGGTAGGTATCCTCTGAATATTACATGTGTGTGTAGTTTGTTAGTCAGAATGATACGTTTTTTTTGTTTTTTTATTATAAGTACTTGTAAGAAGGGGGTGCAAATTGAATTTGTAGTTCCCATTAAAGAAGGTGTTTTTTGAATTTATGTCTTAGTTCTCTGTGACTGAGTGGTGTGTATAGTGTGTTGTTCTGGCTACAGAGTTGTCAATTGTAAATTGAAGTTTATATTTTCTAGTGTGGTGTATTTTTGTGTGTAATATATAGAGTGATGTGTAGTGAGATATTGTGGTGTTTCAAGAACGTTAGGATTTCCATTCAGCCACTCTGGATAAAGAAGTTTGCAAAGAGAATTTCTAGTTCCCATTGAAGAATGTTTTGAATTTATGTCTTAGTTCTCTGTGACTGAGTGGTGTGTATAGTGTGTTGTTTTGTTTACAGTGTTGTCAAATGTAAATATAAGTTTAAATTTTCTAGTGTGACAATGTATTTTTGTGTGTAATATATAGAGTGATGTGTAGTGATTTATTGTAGTGTATCAAGAATGTTTGGATTTCCTTTCAGCCACATTTGATTCAGAAGTTTCCACTTTCTTGTACTTATCTTGTTTGTATGAAGATTTCTTGCTTATAACAAGGTGGTATGATAAGTGAAACACATGTTGTGGTTGGTGCTATGCTGGAAATCGTGTTAAATGACAGTGTGAAATGTTCACAGTGGTGTGTAGAGAAAGTGTTATAGCTTGAAGAATGATGGCAAGTGATTTCTAAGTTAGATGNAAAAAAAAATGTCCCGTAAAAATATGATTTACTACGCTGTCATATGCATTAAATCGTAAGATATTTCCGACGGGCAAACCGTGCTCAACTGATCATAACGATGTGCAGAAATCGTTTGCGCACACCTATAACAAAGTACAATCACAACCTAACATTAGCATAAATTATCGAACTTGGCCACCTCCAAAGTATAGTTGGATGCGCACTAGTCATCTGCGCGAACCTCATCTGACCAACGTAAACAAACTTAACCTAACCTAACATCAGCAATCCAAGGGCCAGCCCCCAGGTTTACAGGTGGGTGCGCAGTAGTTCATTGCGCACACACAAAAGTGACGTCATTTAAGAAGCTGCTACTTAACCGAATGTAATATAGGACTGTCGTAACTTGGAATATAAGTCGAAATATGAAGTTATGTATAAAATTGGGCGTATTAACTGTTTTTCAACCCAAAGTATAAATTTTTGTTGTTATATTCGGAGGTTACGTGATAGCTTAGATTGTGTCGAGAAAGCCGCTCCCACCTCAAGAGTTTGCGAATCCCCCACAGTAATATAAATGATTACTGAATATCACATATTATGGCATTATGCTGCCCTCCAATGGCATAACATTATGACGAAAAATCTTTGTCAGTGAAATCGTTCCCTTGTTTCTCGTGTATGGACTCGCGACCAATTGAGTGAGTGGTGGGCATTTGGTTCGCCCGAAATTCCCTTCGTGAATAGGAAATCGAGTAATTTTATACACGAAAATTGGTAAAAAAAAGTGTGAAAAATTACCGTCCTATAATCGGACTGATATTCGAATATTTCTGTTTCAGTCATGTTCAGAGGATGGCCGCCCTGTCAGTGTGACCTAAATACCCGGTGTTCACCATCAAGTTTGGTTTCTTTCCTGGTATGAAGAGGTATTTATAAATAATAAGGTGTATGTTTATATACATATATGTAAATGTTGTGATTAATTGTGTGCCTGAAAGTATATGTTAAAGATGCAGTGAGATAGTGCAAATGGTAGGTGTTAATGTGTGTATTATACTGGACCTTGTAATGGACAGTGCACGTAATTTTACAAACATGAGACATGAGTTCCCTCTGTTCCACAATGAAATCGAAGTATTTTCCCTCTGAACCATGAAACTGAAGTATGTGTGAAGGAAGAATACATGATAAAATTGATTTAACGAAATTAAGTGAATATAAGAATAGTGGGTGTGTAGTGAGGCAATGTGTCTTTGAGGTTTTCTTGCACTATTAATAATATCGTGTGAATTATGTTGAGTGGTTTGGATGAAAAGTGTTATAGTGGTTATAGAAATAGAGAGTGAATTATATTTAATGAGTGCATATTTGGTATGACAGAAAAGAGGGTGTAGTTTTGGTAGGTATCCTCTGAATATTACATGTGTGTGTAGTTTGTTAGTCAGAATGATAAGTTTTTTTTTGTTTTTTTATTATAAGTACTTGAAAGTAGAGGGTGCANAAAGTGAATTTGTAGTTCCCATTGAAGAAGTTATTTTTTGAATTTATGTCTTAGTTCTCTGTGACTGAGTGGTGTGTATAGTGTGTTGTTCTGGCTACAGTGTTGTCAAGAGTTAATTGAAGTTTATATTTTCTAGTGTGGCGTATTTTTGTGTGTAATATATAGAGTGATGTGTAGTGAGTTATTGTAATGTATCAAGAATGTTAGGATTTCCTTTCAGCCACATTTGATTCAGAAGTTTCCACTTTCTTGTACTTATCTTGTTTGTATGTAGATTTCTTGCTTATAACATGGTGGTATGATAAGCGAAACACATGTTGTGGTTGGTGCTATGCTGGAAATCGTGTTAAATGACAGTGTGAAATATTCACAGTGGTTTGTAGAGAATGTGTTATAGCTTGAAGAATGATGGCAAGTGATTTCTAAGTTAGATGTATATTTCGGGGTGATAGACAAAGGATTGCATTATTGCCATCTAATCTTACAGGGTTACATGTGCTAGGAAGTAGTATAGAGGATCAGGGAATTATCTTCTTTCCATCTATTAAACTACTTAGAGAATGACATTGTTTACAGGATTGCACGAGTTGTTACAGCTGACAGTCTTGTAATGGTATTTTATAGTTTAGTCTAGAAGATATATAGTGAAGTGTTCGTTTTTTGTTTATGTTGAATTATATATTGTTAGGTTCAGATCGTAATCAATGATTTTCCCTTTCTACTATTTGAGCACTAGTGTTGTGGGGTGGATACTTTCATAAGAAGCATATGTATGTCCTTGAGATATGTCGAAACTTTTGGAAATTGTAAGAGAAAATCAAGATAATTGTGATATCATGCACTTGAGAGAGTTTTGAAATATCAGTATTTCGGAAAAATGCATTTTCGTCCACTATAAATATCGTAGTATATTCCAGGTTTCATAGATTATGTAGAGTTTAACAGAAAAATTATGCAAGAGATTATGACGTGAGAAATTTCGGAAAAAAAATGGCCCGTAAAAATATGATTTACTACGCTGTCATTTGCATTAAATCATAAGATATTGCCGACGGCCAAACCGTGCTTAACTGATCATAACGATGGACAGAAATCGTTTGCGCACACCTATAACAATGTACAATCAAAAATTAACCTTAGCATAAAATATCGCACTTGGCCACCTCCAAAGTATAGATGGATGCGCAGTAGTCATCTGCCCAAACTCATCTGACCAACGTAAACTAACTTATCCTAACCTAACATCAGCAATCCAAGGGCCAGCCCCCAGATTTACAGGTGGGTGCGCAGTAGTTCATTGCGCACACACAAAACTGACGTCATTTACGAAGCTGCTATTTAACCGAACGTAATATAGGACTCTCGTAACGTGGAATATAAGTCGAAATATGAAGTTATGTATAAAATTGGGCGTATTAACTGTTCTTCAACCCAAAATATAAATTTTTGTTGTTATATTCCGAGGTTATATTGCTACGTGATAGCTTAGATTGTGTCGAGAATGCCGCTCCCACCTCAAGAGTTTGCGAATCCCCCACGGTAATATAAATGATTACTGAATATCACATATTATGGCATTATGGTGTCCTCCAATGGCATAAAATTATGACGAAAAATCTTTCTTGTCAGTGAAATCGTTCCCTTGTTTCTCGTGTATGGACACGCGACCAATTGAGTGAGTGGTGGGCATTCGTTTCGCCCGAAATTCCCTTCGTGGTTAGGAAGTCGAATAATTTTATACACGAAAATGTTTAAAAAACAGGGTGAAAAATTAACGTCATGTAATTTTTCTGATATTCGAATGTTTTTGTTTCAGTCATGTTAAGAGTATGGCCGCCCTGTCAGTGTGACCTAAATACCCGGTGTGCACCATCAAGTTTGGTTTCTTTCCTGGTATGAAGAGGTATTTATAAATAAAAAGAGGGTGTTATGTGTATGTTTATATACATATATGTACATGTTGTGATTAATTGTGTGCCTGAAAGTATATGTAAAACATTCAGTGAGATAGTGCAAATGGTAGGTGTTAATGTGTTTATTATCCTGGACCGAGTAATTGCCTGTGCACGAAATTTTACAAACATGAGTTTCCTCTGTTCCACAACGAAATCGAAGTATTTTCCCTCTGAACCATGAAACTGAAGTATGTGTGAAGGAAGAATACATGATAAAAGTGATTTAACGAAATTAAGTGAATATAAGAATAGTGGGTGTGTAGTGAGGCAATGTGTCTTTGAGGTTTTCTAGCACTATTAATAATATCGTGTGAATTATGTGGAGTGGTTTGGATGAAAGTGTTTTAGTGGTTATAGAAATAGAGAGTGAATTATATTTAATGAGTGCATATTTGGTATTACAGGAAAGAGGGTGTAGTTTTGGTAGGTATCCTCTGAATGTTATATGTGTGTGTAGTTTGTTAGTCAGAATGATACGTTTTTTGTATTATTATAATTACTTGTAAGAAGAGGGTGCAAAGTGAATTTGTTTTTCCCATTGAAGAAGGTATTTTTTGAATTTATGTCTTAGTTCTCTGTGACTGAGTGGTGTGTATAGTGTGTGTTGTTTTGGCTACAGTGTTGTCAAGTGTAAAGTGAAGTTTAAATTTTCTATTGTGACAATGTATTTTTGTGTGTAATGTATAGAGTGATGTGTAGTGAGTTATTGTAGTGTATCAAGAATGTTAGGATTTTCTTTCAGCCACATTTGATTCAGAAGTTTCCACTTTCTTGTACTTATCTTGTTTGCATGAATATTTCTTTCTTATAACAAGGTGGTATGATAAGTGAAACACATGTTGTCGTTGGTGCTATGCTGGAAATCGTGTTAAATGACAGTGTGAAATATTCACAGTGGTGTGTAGAGAATGTGTTATAGCTTGAAGAATGATGGCAAGTGATTTCTAAGTTAGATGTATATTTCGGGGTGATAGACAAAGGATTGCATTATTGCCATCTAATCTTACAGGCTTACATGTGCTAGGAAGTAGTATAGGGGATCAGGGAATTATCTTCTTTCCATCTATTAAACTACTTAGAGAATGACATTGTTTACAGGATTGCACGAGTTGTTACAGCTGACAGTCTTGTAATGGTATTTTATAGTTTAGTCTAGAAGATATATAGTGAAGTGTTCGTTTTTTGTTTATGTTGAATTATATATTGTTAGGTTCAGATCGTAATCAATGATTTTCCCTTTCTACTGTTTGAGCCCTAGTGTTGTGGGGTGGATACCTTTTATAAGAAGCATATGTATGTCGTTGAGATATGTCGAAACTTTTGGAAATTGTAATCAATGATTTTCCCTTTCTACTATTTCAGCCCTAGTGTTGTGGGGTGGATACCTTTTATATGAAGCACATGTATGTCGTTGAGATATGTCGAAACTTTTGGAAATTGTAAGAGAAAATCAAGATAATTATGATATCATGCACTTGAGATAGTTTTGAAATATCAGTATTTCGGAAAAATGCATTTTCGTCCACTATAAATATCGTAGTATATTCCAGGTGTCATAGATTATGTAGAGTTTAACAGAAAAATTATGGAAGAGATTATGACGTGAGAAATTTCGGAAAAAGAATGACCCGTAAAAATATGATATACTACGCTGTCATATGCATTAAATCGTAAGATATTGCCGACGGCAAAACCGTGCTTAACTGATCATAACGATGCGCAGAAATCGTTTGCGCACACCTATAACAATGTACAATCACAACCTAACATTAGCATAAATTATCGAA
>NW_019735581.1:0-1067 GCF_002891405.2 Cryptotermes secundus | reverse complement strand
AACATCAGCGATCCAAGGGCCAGCCCCCAGGTTTCCAGGTGGGTGCGCAGTAGTTCATTGCGCACACACAAAAGTGACGTCATTTACGAAGCTGCTATTTAACCGAACGTAATATAGGACTGTCGTAACGTGGAATATAAGTCCAAATATGACGTTATGTATAAAATTGAGCGTCTTAACTGTTTTTCCACCCAAAGTATAAATTTTTGTTGTTATATTCCGAGGTTATATTGCTACGTGATAGCTTAGATTGTGTCGAGATCGCCGCTCCAACCTCAAGAGTTTGCGAATCCCCCACGGTAATATAAATGATTACTGAATATCACATATAATGCATTATGCTGCCCTCAAATAGCATAACTTTATGACGAAAATCTTTCTTGTCAGTGAAATCGTTACCTTGTTCCTCGTGTATGGATACGCGACCAATTGAGTGAGTGGTGGGCATTTGTTTTGCCCGAATTTCCCTTCGTGGATAGGAAGTCGAATAATTTTATACACGAAAATGGGTAAAAAATAAGGTGAAAAATTACCGTCCTGTAATCGGTCTGATATTCGAATGTTTCTGTTTCAGTCATGTTAAGAAGTTGGCCGCCCTGTCAGTGTGACCTAAATACCCGGTGTGGACCATCAAGATTGGTTTGTTTCCTTGTATGAAGATGTATTTATAAATAATAAGAGGGTGTTATGTGTATGTTTATATACATATATGTACATGTTGTGATTAATTGTGTGCCTGAAAGTATATGTTAAAGATTCAGTGAGATAGTGGAAATGGTAGGTGTTAATGTGTGTATTATTCTGGACCGAGTAATGGCCAGTGCACGAAATTTTACAAACACGAATTTCCTCTGTTCCACAACGAAATCGAAGTATTTTCACTCTGAACCATGAAACTGAATTATGTGTGAAGGAAGAATACATGATAAAAGTGATTTAAGGGAATTAAGTGAATATAAGAAGAGTGGGTGTGTAGTGAGGCAATGTGTCTTTGAGGTTTTTGTTGCACTATTAATAATATTGTGTGAATTATGTGGAGGGGTTTGGAAGAAATGTGTTTTAGTGGT
>NW_019735580.1:522873-560389 GCF_002891405.2 Cryptotermes secundus | reverse complement strand
TTAGAAAACTACAGCCTATAGTAAGTAGGCAAATGTTGAAAATGGCTTATTGTGCTTCCTGTCAAGCTCAACTTAAATATTGTGTTATTTTCTGGGGCTCTTCTTCATCATCAATGAAAAGAGTTTTTGTGGCTCAGAAAAGAGCAATTACAGCAGTGTTAATGACGAGGCCTAGAAGTTCTTGTAGAGAGGTTTTCAGAGAAATAGGGATACTTAAAGTTCCCTGTTTGTTTATATATGCCATGGTCATGTTTGTAGTTGAAAATGAAAATAAGTATCCTACAAATAATAGTGTACATAAAATTAACACTAGAGTACAAAATAGACTACACGTCACGTCACAGCTAGACTATTCATTATATAAAAGGGAGTGTATTATACATGCATAAAAATTTTCAATAGCTTGGCACATAAATTATATATTTTAAAGGATAATNCAGGGGAATGCAACTCAATGCTATTGGCGGGCAACACAGCCAGCGCGACGTTATGAAGCATCACTGCTGCCGCGGTGGCCGTCGGACACTCTTGATATAAAATGGCTGCAGCCAGTGCCGAGAGTTCGGTCGGTAAGAAGGTATGCTATCATACCACTTGCCCTGTCGGTAATAAAGTATGCTATCATACCACCAGCATTTTTTTTTACTGCTCCCTCCCAGAAAATCACTGGTTCACACCTATAGCTAGAAATAATAACTGATGTAAATGAAATGTTCTTATTTTACAGGCATTGGTGGGAAACTTTCTCCCAATAAATAATGTTGCAACCTGATATCTTGTACTGCAGAAGTTCTTACTCCGTTGTGTGTTTTCTGTTTTTGAACTGAGTTTGATATCATTTAACTCATTCTCCTCCAGATGGTTTTGAGCGAAGTGATGTTATACTCAGTTCGAAAACAGAAAACACACAATGGAGTAAGAACCTCTGCAGTACAAGATATCAGGTTGCAACATTATTTATTGGGAGAACGTTTCCCACCAATGCCTGTAAAATATGAACATTTCATTTACATCAGTTATTATTTCTAGCTATAGGTGTGAACCAGTGATTTTCTGGGAGGGAGCAGTAAAAAAAAATGCTGGTGGTATGATAGCATACTTTATTACCGACAGGGCAAGTGGTATGATAGCATACCTTCTTACCGACCGAACTCTCGGCACTGGCTGCAGCCATTTTATATCAAGAGTGTCCGACGGCCACCGCGGCAGCAGTGATGCTTCATAACGTCGCGCTGGCTGTGTTGCCCGCCAATAGCATTGAGTTGCATTCCCCTGGTCCTAACGGTCCTAACCACAGGACAATTGGGTAACTCAATGCTATTGGTGGGCTACATAGTCACCGTGACGTCATGAAAGCTTTACTGCTGCCGCAGTGTCTGGAGGCAACTCTCGATACGAAATGGTTGCCACCGGTGCCAAGAGCTCGATCGATAGAAGGTTTGCTATCATACCACTTGCCAAGTCAGTAGGAAAGTATGCTACCATACCACCAGCTTTTGTGTACTGCTCACTCCCAAAGAACTACTAGTTCACAGTGATAGCTACAAATAATTTGCTACCCTGGCGTCTTGTACTGCAGAGGTGTACTCCATTGAGTGTTTTATGCTTTCAAACTGAGTTTAATATGACTTCACTCAAATCCATCTGGAGAGGCATGAGCTAGCTGATATCAAACTCGGTTCGAAAACAGAAAACACATAACAGAGAAAGAACATCTGCAGTACAAGAGATCAGGTTGGAACATTATTTATCAGAAATTTCTTACCGGTGCCTGTAAATTATGAACATTTCATTTACATCAATTCAACACCATCTTACTGAAATGCAATGGACATTTGAACTATAACATATATAGAATACTTGTGTTTAGGAAAGCTGATGGTGGGTAAACTTGAAAGAAGTTCTAACCATCCATGCGGGCCATGCAGTGACCTCCGACAGCATCTAATGCGATCTAATGCGGCCAGTGTTTCACAGTTGCCCACTCTCTCTGGTATGCTCTGGAACATAAATAATTCACACCGATCCAAAGAGTATAAATAAACAAGTCGCCAATTTAGATATATTTATCGTTCATTTAACAATGCTATCAATAGCTCAAATAATTAAACAACAGAAATGCTCAAGTTGACACCAGTAGTTATTTATGACACTTGGTCCAGATCCTGTAAATTAATCTTTCTGGTTGGTCTAATGAATAAGAGCTTCCAAATGTTGGCCTTGTATACTTTACAATTATTGACGTTTTGACCCTTTAAAGTTTATGACAATGGTATATTTATACAGTTACTGATTTTTTGTTTTTAAATAAAACAAATGATCAGTAACTATTAATATAGCATCCTCACAAACTTTAAAATCATGAAAATTATATTGTTCATATTTCACAGGTGGGGGGGAGTTGAAATTACTTTTCAGAATAATGTACATAGATGTTTCAAGTCAGTATAAAACCCTGTAGGAATAGCTTAAACATATTACAAAGAAATCATTACAATGTAGGTTTATGAACTTGTTCCCACACATCCTTTTCAGGAAAGACAATTACGACATTTTGACAATAGTGGAAGTAGCTACCTCAGAACCTAGTGCTCTGAAACCACACAGGCGGTGTCTAACTGCGTCTTCTCGCATTTCAAATTGTGATACTCTTTATGGGCCTGACATAGCATTCACATTTGCACTAATCCGTGAAGGCTCAATATCTTCTTTCAACCTTCGACAGCCGAAATGGAACAGAAACTTTCAATCATCACCAAAATGGCTATTGTAATGCCCTAGCGGTGCAGGGGGGGCGTGAAGGTAGGCCTCCCTGTCTCCAATGTTACGCCGCAAGCAGGGGGGGCGTGGAGGTATCCCGCCTGGCCTCCACTTGTAATGTCGCGACGTTGGTACCACATGTAACGTCGTGACGACGGGGGTGTGCAGGTACCCCTCCTTGCCTCCACCGCTTACTCTGTAAGGAGTTAACACCATACTCCTAGCTCACCCTTAGCTAGGATTCTCCTGTTCGGGGTTTCCTTCTCTCATAAAGCTGCCACCATCTATTATATGTCCTTTCTATCGTGGGGACTACCCCCTGAGCATATAGTCATAGCCCCGTCTTGACCACTCCTCATATAGTTTACAGGTAGTTACATGTAACTCCTCCTATCTGAGGATACCGCTAACCTCTCTGTCCCTGTTTGTCTTTCGTTGCCTTCGGCTGCTACTGCTGCCTGTGTCAGTTCAGCCCTCGCTTGGTCAGGATTGCTCAGGATCGGATGTGGAAGGTTGGTTCTAGATCTGAATCACAATCCCGGTACATCCTACTCTATCTACTCAATCTATTCTATCTATTTACACTTTTGTATTTACAAAATTTACAAATTTGCATTATTAACAAGGCCGACATACCGTCGGGTCTGCATAGAGTCTTTACTACACATTAGACTCCTCCAAGTTCTCCCCTTCGGGGATGGAGGCCTCGAGCCTGCCTCTCGCTCTCTCTCTCTCACATCTACTGAGGACATGCAAGCCCTCCTTGGTTATCCTGAATCTTTTGCCTGTATATTTATGACTACACATTATATATGATTCCCCTATCCTTCGTAATGTGTCTTCTGACATAATCTACCCTTAGTTATATTTATATATCAAATTCCCATATACTATCTTTACCCTACATACTAACCATAAGCCTAACATATATACTATAAAACCTTCTTGCCTGTCTCCATCCTAGGCAATTACATATTTCTATTATTCTCCTCAAGGCTCACCGGGTACACTGGAGTTTGCACATCAAATTAACTCAACAACACTGTTATCCACAATAATATCTAACAGCATGGCGTATATGAGCAAAGAGACTTACTTGCAATACACATGTAGATTACTGCCGTCATCCACCCTCTCGTGGTATACATGTCGCCGAGAGCCTCCGCTGGTAATGCCCATGTTGAAGAGAGCCTTCGGCTGACAACCGAATATTCTGTGTTAGAACGTGATCCTAAGTCCCCCGAAATTCCATAATTTATAGTTTTAATTCGCTGCTTCAGCGTTGACGACAGAGGGTAGGTGACTCCCCCTCAGTGTCCTCAATCCTCACAGTAACATTCTAATTGGTTCTCATGGGTGGTTGTGGGCGGACCCCTTGCGTCTTATTGCTGCGTATGCGGTCTCTCACGATTACTCTAGTGACCGAGTGAGGCAAGTGTCTTGCTTGGCGTGTACACATACTTGCTGAGCATCAACATTCTTAACCTATTTTGCCTGCCCCGGTGTTTACAAATTACTGTAATAACTGCGAAACGCTTTTCGCAAGTCGCGACGTTTTGGGTAATGCCTTACACTCTCTAATCTCAAATTTGGGCCATAACAGCTATAGACATTCAATTTGTAACTTCATCAGGCATTTGAAAGTTATCCTGAAGTTGCCCGTTTCATAGGATGTAAAGTTTGACACCACTCAAATTTGTTAATCTTGACATCCCCGGCTTTTGTTATTAAGGACTGTTCTGATATCTTTGTACCTGTTCTGGAACACATTTTTAATCTAAGCTTATCTCAGTATTTTCCTACGTTATGGAAGCGAGCAGCAAATGTTCCTATTTTTAGAAATAGAATGCCTCTGTTAGAAATTACAAACCAATATTATTCTTCATAATTTTTCCAAACCATTTAAATTTGTTATTAATGCTGTTTCACACTACCTGTAGTTTAAATCTAAATCCACTATCACCAATTTGGTAATTTAACCTGATGTCAACACGCCTTCCATCAGCTTTCAACATCAAGCTGATGCAAATTATTCTAATCTTTGCAATGCATTTGACCTCTTTCCCCAAAACCCACTCTTCAAAAGTTTCGTGCTCTTAGACATCTGGTCGTTATGTAAATTGATTTCACAGTTACCTAACCAAAAGATACTCCTATGTTCATGCTACTGGAACTATTTCATAATATCTGGTGCTCCTCAAGGAGCACCAGAAGGCTAAGCATTTGGGCTAATGGTTGTTTATTCACCTCATACTATAGTTGACTGAAAACTGACATTTATTCCACTGATAATTCTAATATATCTAGGCCACATTACCCCAGTGCAGGGGCCCCTCTACTGGACCATATAGACTTCAAAGCCTACTGATGGATCTCAGGGGACTAACACTTCACGCTTTGTTAATGTTTAATATTCACGATGTAATCACAGGTCCAAGAGTAAAAAAAAAGTAAAAAGTAAAGCTATCCCTGTAACAGGCAGTGAAAGCCCATAGGGTTGTGAGACGTTGAGGGTCCCACACTATCTAGACAATCGGCTCAAAGATGGCTCAAAGGTGGTTAGCCTTACACGGTTTACTCCCCATGAAAATTATTTAATTAATTCCTGGTATTCATTTCTGTTAGAAGCTGAGTCGACCCCAGGGCCGTATTGCGGCCGGAAGGATTAGGTCAATTGAAAAAAAATCCAGTGACCTCATCGGGACTTGAACCTGCGACCTTCTGGCTTGTAGAATAGTGCCTCAACCAACTATGCTACTGTGTGCCCCCTAGGTCCATGGGTGCCAGTAGTATTTTTCTGGGGGAATGAATTTTAAAAAAAGAATCATTTTTGGTATTATTTGGTAATTATCTAATCCTTCCAGCCACACTATGGCCCTGGGATCAACTCAGCCTCTAAGAGAAATGAGTACCAGGAATTTTCCTGGGGGGTAAAGGGCAGCCAACGCATAAGGCTGACAATCTTACTGCCATCTGTGAGCCAACTGTCTAGAAAATGTGGGAGCTTCAACGTCTCACAACCCTCTGGGCCTCCATGGTCTGTTATAGGGATAGCTTTACCTTTACCTATGTCAATATCCATCCCCCTCCTCACCTCTCCTGTTTGACCAGCATGCAATTTGCATTAGAGTGAATGCAATTGAAACTGGTGTAAGTTAGCATTTTTTAAATTTGAATATAACAAGGAGTACCTGCAGTATCCAAGTGACTATCTGGAAATACAAAGAAAATCTACAACAGTATACACAATTGATCTGAACTGAAATCAAGGTTCTCAAATGTAAGGCAGATAGACATGCCAGGCATCCTGTTATGGGCACTGTAGACTGAGAAGCAAAATCATGCACAATTTAAATATTTCAAACTTAAGATCTATTCTATGACTTATGTAACATAATCAAAACTCCTTGTATTTCTGTAATTCCTGTTAAAATCATCTGGTTAAGACTTACTAAAGAAGAAAAACGTTATCTTAAATAACATTCATTTCATCACCTTGGGATGGTTCCACTCTATGAAGTGGAGGCAGAATGTCACATTGCAAAATGTTTTTATCTTGTTTTAACAAAACGTTATGCAACTATAAGAATATTTAGCTTCAAATGGCAGCGTGACTGCAAATGGCAAAGTGCGGTCAAATATGCAAGTAGTCATCGTGTGATATCAGACACAGACGAGACTTATGAAAACCAGAAGAAACCTGTCAGATTAGATGGCTTCAGGATGAATAATTTTCCACCTTGTCCTTTTTCTTGATATCAACAAGCAAATGAAATGTTTAATCCTACATGATATATAAATGCTGTACATTACACCACGGAAAACAAGGTGTTTTAATTATCAAATATGGAATTGTTACAGGATAATCCTTTCCAAAATCAACATGGAGAATTTCATTTTAAGCGATGCTTTGTTTATTTACCAGTTTTGGAAATAATTATCCAAACTACACAATTTCAGAGTTTTATGAAACATTACCATTATGTACTGCAAATGCAGTCTGTGCAAAACCCTGCAATAAAATAATCTTCTTTTATACAAAGGGAAGGCAATAAAGCCACCATCAAAAAGTGTGCACTAAACACCATACATACAGGCTTTTGGAAGGAAAGAAATGCAACTTTGAAAATTGGTAACAGTATACTCATCCAAACAATAAACAGGAAATTTTACTATTTTATGCTTGTCTTAATCAAGAGATCAGGAACGCCTCTCAAATGTTGTAAAATAAGGTCCTCTACACCAACAGAATTACCTTTCCACGGTGTAGGTACATGATAATATAGTCTGTACAATTTCATTCACAAATTAACAACCTTAAATAAAAACATGTTGTAATTTGTCACACTGACATGCCTTTCATTAGGAACAAAGAACGTAATACATGTCTACAGAACATGTTGATATATTCAACAATACTTTGGGATATGCAAAGCCACGGTTTACAATACAGACACAAAGTTTGTCAAGAGAATGCTCAAGTGCCAAAGGAAGCCATTTCACTTAAAAAAAATTGTGGCACATTGTGAATTATTATGCTTCTTCTAAAAGTACATTAAAGCAGGAATAGTTCCTATTTTTTTAACACAATAAAAGGTAAAAATAAATGGATCAGAAATATGCCAAGACACTGAAGCATTTCATAATGCCAATTCTTGTAGTTCTGTTTTGAAAATATTTTACAACTAAGTGCACTATGAATTTCTGCTAAAACATCGCAATGTATTTATTGTACAAATATATGTGATTGTGATGGTGGTAAAGCTCAGAATTTCCATACATTGCAACAAGTAGTACTGTATTTTACATCTACATTTATTGTTAGCTTTATTTTCAATAATTCTGCTGCAGCCATCTGATATTACGAGTACCAATGAATGATACATTTCATAAGCCCATATCCATATTTCATCAACAGTCATAACAGCAAATAAAACTACATTTCAGATGTTCACAGCAAATAACTGTTACAGAAAATCACTCCCTTTTATTCAGACTACTACCAACAGCTTACTCCTCGTGACATGACATCATCCCAATTTATCCTCCCAAGTCAGCATCATGGAGGGTACATTTAGATTCTTAATAAATTAAAAATATGCTTCTATCACATTTACATAAAATTAGCAACTAAATTATCAATTAAATTGCTGCAACTCATAAAAGAATAATAATAATAATAATAATAATCATATATTATGTAAAGCATGTCATACTGCATTTCACCAGAAGTACCCATACCCTTCACAGTATATAAATTATTTTACAAAGTTTCCAGTTGATGCTTCTGGTTACAGCAAGTAAAGTACAAAAATTTCAATCCATATACACAGTTGCATTAAAATTTATAGCAAAAATAATAGAAATATCAAAATTTGCCATTTTTAATTATTATTACTGATTCTTCTTAAATAACTTAAATAAATTTACAACAAAACACACTGAAAAGTCACCATCATTTTCTTCCTGGTAAGCGTTTACTACAATTCAACAAGTGTCACTGCCCAATGAAGTCATAGCTGCACGCAACAAAATGTATGGCAAATCATACAGCATCATCTAGTAGACATATGGGCAATTTAAACCAGAAATGCACATAGAAACTTGGCAGTAACCAAGCCAGCATTCTGGCTGATCTCAAACCACAGCACTCAAAGCAACAAGACTCTTTAACACCATGCTCTATAGTAACTAATTCTTGCAAGAAGNATAATATGGTGTCTATATGTGTTATTGTAACAATAATTAACTGGAAATTATGATTATTAACCAGAAATTAGTGTAATCTCCAGATGGTGATTTTTTGTAACTGCCAGCTATTATTTATTATAACCAGATTATTCACCAATATCAATACATATACAAAAGAAGACTGACAAAATGAAAAGTAATTACAAACATTCCCATCAGAAAACTGATACTATCACCTGGTAAACATTTTTTTCAATTCAATCAGTGCAAGTGTACTATACAGCATTATGGAAAATACAACAGCATACTGCATACAAAATGAATCAAAGCAACCTTAATAGCAACTGAATATCCCAACTTTTATATGAAATCCGAAATCACTCTTTTTAGGTCTGCAAGTGAAGTCTTTCCTATGTTTGCAACACAAGATTCATCAATTTATTAAGCCAAAAATCAAAACAATGTTATAAACACATTTTCCCCTTAGGTTTCCTTTATGACATCAGTCTCACATAATTAAGAGCAGGGTTTCCTACACATATCATAGTAGCTACTCTGTTCTACAATTAACTCTCCTACGAACATAGCAGACAAGCTACAAATGCACATTCCTTATCACCTTACAGGGCCCTCTGCATAATTTATGGTTTATAAATTATACTCTTTTCCTGGGGAGTAAAGCGCGGCCGGCGCGTAAGGCTGACAACCTTACTGCCATCTTTGAGCTGATTGTCTAGATAATGTAAGACCCTCAACATCTGACAACCCTATGGGCCTTCATGTCCTGTTACAGGAATAGCTTTACTTTTTTACTTTTACTCTGGCATGCCACTGTAAATAAAAAATTATGTTTCCATGACTGCACAACTTGCAATAAATTGCTGTATGTATACATCTATTAGATGTTTTCACCAGCTAATTACTATGGACCTGTGAATCAAACCAAAGTGACATGCCAGCTGTCTTGTACTTGTATTGTATACGGTGTGAAGAAATGGAACATCTAGACCCAAAATCAATTTCAGTGTTAACTACATGAAAAGATGAGAATGGTAACATAATGTGTTGCCATATTGGTTAGTGGCCAAAAGAGAGCTTTGTTTTAGTACCTCTGATGTGGACAACTGTTCACTCAATATTCAAGATAAAGTACACAACTAATGAGATCTAATAACGAATTGGCCCTAAAACTAAGACTAGAACAAAGCTGAACTGTAAAAGAAGACACAACCACACTACATTTTGCAAGGATATAATAACCCTCTGGCTCCAGGACACACAACAAGAAAGAGGTACTCCTGTTGGTGCTATATTATTTGGAGTCTTGCTGCTTTGATAGGATTAATTTACACTGTTCTTGTAACAAGAGCTGCATAAAGTTTCCAATTTTTTATGAAGCATTATTTAACTGTATCTGTGTGAAATCATGTGTTTCACCTACAGCTGTTATATTAATTATACGTGTCTTGCTTTTACATAAAGCCAGGAACAAGATAAGATCATAATTAGGTGAAGAAACTGGTTGAATTTAGACAGTGCTGCAGCACTCATTTTTCCAGTCTTTGGTTGTATACAAACCCACAGAAAGCATTTATTATTAATTATTATTACTGTGTCATTGTTAGCATATTTAAAAAACTTCCAATGTAAATCGCTGCCATTCATAATGAAAGAGCCACAGTATCACGCAATGATTGTGGGAAAAACACCACAAATGGAATCCTTTGCAAATCAGCAGTTTCATCATGATACTGTAATCTACTTGCATCATAAATCAGACAATATGCAAAGTGAATTTAATTCTCATCTTGCCAAATAATTCAATGAGAGGAATTTTTTAAGTGTGTTCAGGCTTTGCACTGCAGAGAGATGTAAGACAAAGTTACAGTGAAATATAATTATATTATAATTGAGTGTTATATTTAATAATACATGATCTTTAGTGTGTTGTGTTGTTTCCTAAAATGGTTAATCCTCCTACACGTAGCACCTAGAGCTCACCTGAGGCCCCTCAGCTCTCGTTCATTTCTGAAAAAGGCCACACATTTCCTCATAAGAAGCCAGCATGCATAGTCACTGCCCATACACGTAACTCAACTAATTCACCCGTGTACACTACTCCTGCAGCATGGTCATAGCTACATACCTTAACATTCTTATAAATAAAGGTTATTTCCTCAACACACTCAGACCCAAGTGGAAATCATTATTAGACTACTTTTGCAGTCTGATCATGTCTGCTGAGATAGCAAATTTTTGCACACATATTAAAATACCAAAATTGTATCAAGATTATTACTTACTTTAAACGTTACCTCAAATATTCACCATCGCTACATGAACATTATGAGACCCAACAACTTTGATTTAAATACAATAAGGAGTGCCTGAACCCTGTACCATGTCAAAGATCTCCATAGGTGAACATCTAATGAAGGGAATTATGCAGAAGTTTCCAGCCATAGGTCTAAATGAGTTATATGCATACAAGCATCAACTACAAAATAAAATGAAAACACAAAAATGACAGAACATATTAACAAGTTTCCCTCTTCATGCAGCATTAGCTAGACAGCTATATCCAAAAAATAAAAGGAAATGTTTGTATAGGCACTCGAATTACACAAATTTTTGTTTAGATTTTGATGAAAAGTCAACTGAGTCAAATGCATGGGTGGCACAAAACCCACATTCACTCATTCATACCTCTATTGCCACCTGCCATGATCTTCTTCTTTCTCAGCTCCTCATCAGATATAAGCCTACTATAAGCCCCAGACACAATGGCATTTCCTCGTATGCTACCCGGAGCTCCCAGATGGATATGGTGTTGTCCTGCACGAATTGGTTTTGCTGTACAACAAGGAACAGTATTTTTAAGTTCTTATATTAGGCAACAAAATCTCTCAGTAAGCAGAGGGAGCGAAGTAACTCAACAAAAATCCTTAACCATGTGAAGCCTGACTTTGCTATCTCCCAGCACATACTTAGCATGGTAACTTAAACAGCCCAACAAGTTTAAAAAAAAAAAAAAGAAGTGTCATACATAAATTTCAACATTACATAGAATATGGAAACAATGGCATAAATTCTCTATAAATGTATTCTATTTTGTTGTATTTCACATTGTTCTGACAGAACAACCTCTGTTCTGTTGGGATTCATAAATAGGCTTAGGTCCATGTGTGCAAATTTTGAAGAAAATTGACCAAAGATTTGTTAAGATTCACTCTGTTAGAGGTTTTGTGTCCATGTCACTAACCTATCTGTGCACTAGGCCCCCTCCTGGCCAAGTTCTTTTGCCGCACAGCCTCCTTAATTCGATCCACCTCATACTGGTAGCGCTTCCTATCCTTCATAGCACCCTCCTTAGCATCCTTCAATGCAGATTCCAATGCCTGTAAAATAATGATATGTGAATCTGATGTGCAGATCTGATCTACAAGCATGGCTGAAAGTACCTTCCCACACCCCACTTCTTGTCCCTCAAAGAGAACAAGGAATTCCAAGCAGAACTCATAAAGCCTACCTTTCTGTTGCATAGATTTTCTAATTAAACAGATCAATTGCTCCATTACCACTGTTACCCTATTTTATACCCATGAAGAGCTTATTACTTAGGTATGGTTTCTTGAATAGGGTAGATCTGCGAGACATAACCTCAAAGTTCTGCATCACCACTGCTATTATTAATCGTTTAGTTACAATGTTTCACGCATAACATGTAGGTATTTATGTGGGTTATGTTTATGACTTATTTCTGAACCAAATTTCCGATTCCAAACACCAGTGGTTTATCAGTTATCGCCATCAAAACAAAGACTACAGTAAATTCTCATATGGCTGCCATGTTACATTATATTTCATGAAAACATTACCTTAACACAAGCTGTATATTCTTCAAAGATGTATTACTGTCCAGTACTTATGGACCCTAAAATACATGGAAGTAGTGTTGCTCCAACCCCACAAGTTTACATGTTCTCTAAGTTGTTATTACTGACAGTACAAAATTAAAAGGACAGCACTGGACTGACCTCCAACAGTACAAGACCAATACCACAATTTGCAAAAATCAGTCAACTGGTTCAAAAGTTGAACTGAGGTGACAAGCAGCATGGTTAGCCTACCTTCTTTCACTGAAGGAAAGGAGACTATATATGATAAGTGATCAAAGAATGGAGACATTCCTACCAGGCAGAATGATCATACAGAATTGCAAAAAGCCATATTTCCCATGTAAAAACACCTAAATGCAATGTGGCCACTGTATTTGGAGACACGTGACATGTTGGCAACACCTCCACAATAATTCAACCCCACTACACAATGAAATCAAATAATCCCCAGCTTTGGAACAGAACACCCTACCTTCACTCTTTCCATTGTGGCACGCAACCTCTTCTCCAGTTTAGGCAGCTCACATCGAAGATCTGCATTGTCTCTAACCAGCTGTTTGTGAACCTTTGTCAGCTGGTCCAAATTGTTCTCCAGGAAACTAATCTTCTGTTTCTGTGCCAATGAGCCTCCATCATCCTCACTATCCTCAGCATTTACAGACTAGAACCACAAACAAAACAGAACTATTCCCTACAGATCATAAGATATCCCAAACAAAATTAGTTCTCTTTTACAACTGATATATTATTTCTAAGTTTTAAATCGCATTAACTTCATATACCAAATATAGTAGACAGGCATTTTTATTATTCTTCTTATATTATAATTATGTGCCAAACAACTGCCTCTATTATCCTTTTTTTTGCATGAAGAGATTAAATTTGTGTCATCTTTGAATCACATCACTGTAATGGTATGATCCTGCACCAGCTGAACCACTTGACAAATGTTTCACATTACAATAAATTAAACAAGACTGTGTGGTAGATGGTACTGTGGCTTTAGGGCCATGGAATATATACTCCATCTTTTCATCACATATACACCCAAAATCGGAAAGTTCCCAGACTTTTGTTGTTGTAACTGCCTCAGTGAAAGGTGATGAGGGGGAGGCCAAGGTCACACTTCCAAAAGCCTGTTGCATCAGTCTGCCATGTGACACTGCGCTGTGAACATGCATTGTTTTTAATTGAGTGTTTTTCAACTTTGTGTTTCATTTTGTCTCTGATGGAAGGCAAAATCAAGCAATGCATCTCCATCAAGTTTGGTGTGAAGCTTGGCAAATCCACTACCGAAACCCTTGAAATGGTGCATGAGACTTTTGGAGAACATTCAAACCAGACAGCAGTCTTGGAATGGCATTCACATTTCAAGGGTGGTCGAGTGTCAGCTGGAGATTATGAATATTCAGGGTGACCAAGCACCAGCGAAACAACAGAAAATGTTGAAAAAATTAGAGAATTCATCCACGAAAACCATCGCCAAACAATCCAGGAGCTTGGAGACACCACTGGGATCAGTTATGAAGTTTACCAAGAGATCTTAACAGAAAATTTTAATATGTGCCGCACTGCCATGAAGTCTGTTCCCAGACTCTTGACAAACGATTAAAAGCAGTGGCACGTAAACATGCGTCTTGAGCTACGAGAGAAGGCTAATGAGGACCCAACTTTTACTCATATCTCTAGGATTATAATGGGTGATCAAATTTGGATTTACAAGTCATGATCCAGAAACAAAGCAACAATCGTCACAGTGGAAAAGCCCATAACCAAGAGTAAAAGAGGTTCAGGAGGTCCGGAGTACAACAAAGAGCATTCTCATTCTTTTTCTTGACGTGAAGGTGATTGTTCACTGTGAATCTGTTCCTCCTAACACTAGGAACAACTCTGACGTTTTGAGACTTTTGACAGAAAATGTGCAATGACGAAGACCAAAACTTTGGTGCAACCACAACTGGACCCTTCATCATGACAACGCACCCATCCAGATTATTCTCCCTAGATAACTATGCTTAATAACACAAAAATCATTCCTGTACACTAATATATTGTGGAATATGTGCTGAAAGTCAAGGCACATTGCTAGACAATGGTGTAATTAATGCATCCTTACAACAGCAATGATGTCATGCAACAACAGAAAAGCTGACAGAAGTGGTGTTTTCTGCTGCGGTCCACTGTGGCAGCTTTCTGAGTCTGCAGTATTGCAGCTGCAAGAAAAGGTGTTTTCTGTTGGGTCCACCCTAAGGTCACAAAGCCCAACAGTAAAAGTGAATCAGTCTTGAGATGGCAGAGTGACACTGAGTAAAGCTGTGAGACAGACACCAGCCTATCAGGACGTGATCACGGGAGAAGGGGAACATCCACTATTGGTAATGTTACCCAGCAGTGCAGTGAAATTGTGACTGGGAGCACTAGTCTGTGTGTGAAAGTGATTTGTAAAGTGTAGTCACGAGAGACAAGAGTCTCGAGATGGTGGTTAGCAAGTGCAGTCAATGAGCCATAAAGACATGGGGAATAACCCTTGTTAGAAGACTGTAACCAGGCAACACCTAGTTTGTTGTGAGATGGGTGCCAGTCAGCAAGGACCAGAGCTGTGGAACATGGAAGCTGAGAAATCTACGATGTTAGGAGCTGCCACCAGGCAATAACTGGTGAAGACACAGCAAACTGAGAAAACTTAGTGTGTGCTGTAGTGCATTGCAGAGTCTGTGAATTAGTGATAGCACTATAATTATTTGTAGTTTTTAAGAATCCATTAAATCCAATTACCAATCAAAACTCTGTTTGTAGTCACTTATCATATGACAACATCACAGACAATATGCAATTTAAAATGACATGTCTTTTCTGACTAACACTATAGCTGGAACACTTTAAGGTCAAGGACTTACAGAATGAAGGATATACACTTTCTTTATAAAACAGACACTTTATTATATTAATTATAAAAGAAAGAAGAAAATGAAGCCACCCCTTATGACTATCACCATATTACGATTCATGTTATATTTTAGCATCCTGTTACACTGATTCATGTCCATGGTTTATGCTAACTGTCTTACAGTGTATACACTTTTTCACCTTATTCTTCACTTCCACACTACATGTTTCAGCACTAATGTGCCATCCTCAGGTGTCTTTATGCACGTTAAACTATTGTACTGCATGCCATGATGTCTTCATTCTAAAATGACTAAAATATCCAGCAGTACAACGCATGTAGTAACAGGAGCAAAACACAACACAGAACACAATTCACAAATGTATGTAGGAAGAATGTTCACATAAAAGAGGATTGGCGTAATTCGCGTGTTTGAGTGCAACATAGGATGAATCCTGAAAAGTTTTATTATTTAGAATTCATCAACATATATGACGAATACAGATTTTAGTCATTTTAGAATGAAGACATCATGGCATTCAGTACAATAGTTTAACGTGCATAAAGACACCTGAGGATGGCATATTAGTGCTGAAACATGTAGTGTGGAAGTGAAGAATAAGGTGAAAAAGTGTATACACTGTAAGACGGTTAGCATAAACCATGGACATACTACGATTCTCTAAGAGAGCAATGTCATTTCTAACTTTTCATTCACAAAATTACTTTCCATCTAGGCAGCAATGTATTAGTCACATTTTTAATTTCAATTAACATAACCAACTTCAGTCCATAACATATAATTCACCATAATAACCCAACCCAGAAGTATGATGGCAGTAACACTCGTACATTTATTTTATGCTCCCACGACCACACCAAATCCTAATTAACATCTCAGTTTCCTTGTATAAAGAATCTGAACAGTACAGTCTCAAGATAGTTCTACTAAATAAACAAAGACACTGGTACATAATGGACATAACAAAACAAAGCAAATGTAAGTGCACCAACTTTCCAGCTGCGTACTGTTCGGGGATTTATCCATTCTGTAGTTAGCTACACTATACTTATATACATGTATCATAGCATCCCAGAATACAAAGAATATAATAGTTTTATTTATACTGACCTTCTTAATCCTAGCTTGGAGGTCCTGGACAAACAGTTTCCTGAGATTGTGGAGTGTCTGAAGTTCCTTAGCAACAGTATCTTCCAACCCCTTAAGGTCCTTACGAGCCTGTTCCCGCCTCTCATTTGTCAGACTGCAGGAATAAGAAAGTCAGTATTACTCATACATTACAAATTTCATGCAAACAAAACTAAAATTAAATTAAGTATGAACTTCTTTAAATCACTTCTTCCAGTTTACATATGCATTTTACAGGGAAAGTTTTAAAGCTATTGACATGTTCACGGCTCCACGCTTCATCGATATTGGGAAATCGCCAGCCGCTAAGCACATGCAAATTTTGTCGATGACTCAGCATACTTGACGGCTGATAATGCTTGGAATGGAGGAAAATAATTAACTTGCAGACCTCTACACAGTATTATGTTACATGGCAGGAAGTGCAGTTCATGCATGGGAGTTTATGATTTCTCAGCAGTAGGCAGTAGTTATCAGTGCCATGAGCCATTTGTTCCCAGTTAACAGTTGGTCAGCAGTTCAGCACAACAATGTTCACAATAATTTAGAGTAATGTGTGCTTCTCAATGACATTTATCTGAAATATGGTTCTGCTGGAAAGTGTCAGTGAAAATATTGACATAAATTTCATGATGAGAGAGTTCCCAGCAGACAAACAATTCATAATTTGGTGAATAAACTTAGAACAACAGGACTCTTAATAGACAAGAAAACAAAACATAATCGTCAAGTGCAACTGAGGAGAAGTGATCATGATTTTTTCTTCCTGGGTTGTGTGAAAGACAAAGTTTCCACCAGTAACCCTCAAACAGGAGGAGGACTGAAAGAACACATTCACAGGGAAATTTCTAATATTCCTACAGATAATCTTCAGAAGGTAAATCAAAACCTCTTCTGCCGGTGCAAGGAATGTTTATGCGTAGAGGGACAGCACTTTTGACACCTCCTGTGAAGAGCCCGCAGTACTCATTCCATAGAAAGCTGGGTGGGCCCCAGAGCTGATCTGAACTACACAGAGAAGAGAAAATTCTTTACCCTACCGGGACTCAAACTCCAACTCCTCGGTTGTCCAGCCTGTATCCAGTTGCTATACTGACTGCACTATCCTGGCACCTTTTAGACAGAGGTACAATTTTTATATCTTTACACTACCAACTGCTTTAGATCAGAGTTGTCAAAAATATGTGAGTATAAAACTCTTCTAGGCTAAAATATATATCTACAGAACTCCAAATTAAAACTACACTACAACTGTGAAAGAATGAGTAACATTTATAACAAGAACTTCATGAAAGTGAGCAAAATAAAAAAAAATAAAAGTTAGTAAGATGTTTGGTAACACTTAGCAGTCAGTCAGAAGGATAAGGCATTTATTTAATTTTGCAATTAGTTGCCAGAAAGGTAGTAAGAATTTAGTCTGAAAGAAGGAAGTCAGAAGTTTGAACTTAAGTGAGGCATTCAGTAAGAAAGCAGTAAAAAATCAGTTATTCAACAGGTGATGTAAGAACTTAGCAGACAGCAGCAGAAAGGATTCAAACAATTAACAGTGAGGCAATTATTCAGTTACATGAGAAAATTAAAACAAAAGGCTTTGTATCTCTATTTCTTGGTGTACTATCAATGGGAACACCTGTGTGAACACTGTACAGAATATGAGGGTTATTCAGAAAGTAACCTCCTTTTATTCTAGGCAACTATGTAGGAGCAGGGGAGATCTCGTGCATGCAAGGTAGTCACATGACTCACTGCCTTGTAAACCAACATATAACTGGTCACCCAGTGTTTGTTCCTGTATCTACAGAGTGAGTTATGATGTTCCCTGCGATTAATAAGCCTGCCAGCTGTGGAATCAAATTGTTACTCGCTTTCTTCACATGAAAAACATGAGTGTTGTGGAAATCCATCATGAATTATGCACAGTGTTTTATGATGAAAATGTATGAGTCAAGAGCTGCAGAATGTCCAAAGATGGGCGAACAAATGTCTACGATGGACAAAGTGGTTGGCCATATGTAGCGAGTGATGATCTTGTTCAAGGTGCTGACCAAAAAACACGGGAAGGATGGCACTTCACAATTTCAGAACTTCAGTGTGAATTTCCACAAATTTCACGCACTGTTCTCTACAAGATTATCACTACCTGGGTTCCAAAATTGATCACAGGTGAGCATAAAATGCAGAGAATAGTTTCATCTTTGATTTTAACTCTTTTTTTAGAGTGATATCACAAAGATGGCTCTTAATTGCTCAATCACATCATACGAGTAACAGGTGATGAAACCTGGGTTTCATTTGTGAATGCTGAAACCAAAGAGCAGCAAAGCACTGGATGCACACACATTCACCAAATGAACCAACAAAGTTTAAACAAATGCTGCCTGCCTGAAAGCTGATGGCAACTGTTTTCTGGGACAGGAAAGGAGCGCTGATTGTGGAATTCATGCAACAAGGGATCAGAGTAACATCAGAAGTGTACTGTGAAAAACTGCAGAAACTGCAAAGGGCCAGCCATTCAGAACAAAAGGCGTGGAATGTTGACATCTGGTGTAGTGCTCCTCCATGACAATGCCCGTCCACATAGAGCTGCTTGCACTGAAGCACTGCTAGAGCGTTTCAACTGGGAGTTGTTTGACCACCCTCCTTGCAGCCCTCCTCTCATTCCGAACAACTGCCACCTGTTTACCTAGCTGAAGAACTGTTTGGAATCACAGCGCTTCAATAATAATAAGCTGATGAAAGATGCCAAATGTGGATGAGCTAACAGGTGACAGACTTCTTTGACACAGGTATACAAAAACTTAATCCCCAATACAAGTTCCTCAGTTCAGGTGGTGGCTACTCTGAGAAGTAGCTCAAGTATATATGTATTTTTTGTACATAATGTGGCATGTAAACCTGTTGCCAGGCAATGACTGGGAAAAAAACAATTAGACAAAAGCCCATAAACAGCAACAAAATAGCAGTGTTTTCTGTGTGGTCGATGCTGAGATATTATAAGCTGCACAGTCTAGAGAAGTTAAGAGTCTTAAGTCTGCAGTTAGCAGCTGGGAGACAGATTCACTGGAGGCTGCCGTAGATGGTCGTCCCTGACAGACGAGTGGGAAGTCATTGCATAGCAATGCCGAGTTAGTTGTGTGACAGTCACCAGCCAGTAAGAACATGAGCATTGAAGCAGAGGACATTGTTGGATCCAGCCCCAGGCAACCACTGATGAAGACACAGCAGACTGAGAAGACACAGTATGTGCTGATGTGAAATGTAGTGTGCGTGAATTAGCAACAGCAATATAGTTACTTGTAGTAATAATCTGTAAGTGTTCAGTAAATCTAATTACCAATGCAAACCCAATCTATAGTCACTCACACACGTGACAATTTTTTCCATTGTTTGTTTTTAACAGCACACCAGAGTTACTTTCCAAATAGCCCCTGTATAATGAAGTGACTAATCCAATGACACTTACGACTTTGTCTTTGAATGAAAGGCAGAATTAAGTCATCACCTGAAACCTCTACTTATATCTATCCTTCTCAGCACTTCCACCCCATAGATCAAATCTCTGAATGTCACTCAACCTGTGAAGCAATCCAAGGTGTCTTAATGCTCTATCTGAAACAATCTTGTGCCCACGACTTATATCTCAGTTCAACTACAACACTGGCATACCAAAGTCATGTGTACATTCAACTGCAGCAGCATATACCAAATGTCAACTGAACCAACTCACATCAGTTCCTGCAGCTTATTACTCTTGTCATTCTCCTCTTGTTTGAGCCTCTCATAATCCTGCTGCATCTGCTGATGGGCCAACGTGTACTTCTGGTTCAAACTATCAACACAAAAAAGTCACCAAATTACTTGAAAATAATAATTTTACACCTATTATTTCTACATCTTCTTGGCCCAATTCTTATTCGTGGACCCAGCAAAACTTCTCCAAATTATGTTTTTTTTTCTTATTGTTACTGGGAAAGGAAATATTTAAAAGGTGGTTACAACTGGTTGAGAAAACATATCAGGCATAATATGTAAGAAGATACCTTCAGTAAAACTGCCTTACGTAATAAACAGTGCCACTTTTAGGTATAATGAAAGGAAAGGCAAAAAAGAGTTATCTCTGTGCCTAATTAATTAAGCACAATGCCATGAAAATATATGGGGGAGTAGTGGTATAACGCCACCATTCTTAAACTTGGCACTAAATGGAGCTATGTGGTCAGCTTCATGCCCCAGCCACTTTAGTCCTGGGGAAGAAATTCTGGCAGGGGCAAGAAGTTTTCTGTACTCCACTTAAATTTTCTGAATCAAATATAATGAGGTATGCAACAAATTTTATACGATGTCAATGGAAGGTAAACAAAATAAATTACATTATATTTATTTGATAAACTATATATAACCTTAATTCAAATTATATTGTCACCGTTATAACAGGGATTTCAGATTTAGTTTGCAACATGAAACCTTGCATATAAGTGAAATTTATAATCATAAATGAATACATCATTATTTACTATTCTCAGTACCAATAAGAAAACTTAAATCAGATGTTCACTGTAAATTAACAAATATACAGAACTAAAATAATGAGAACACAATCACCATTCCACTTACCACAAGATACCCACTTTACATTTTCGGAACATGATTCTGTAATTAACCTAACAAAGTTTCAGACTAAACAGCAAATATTAATGAAATACCAGAGCTTTTGCACTGTGTCAATATTAAAAATTTTTATACAAAATTAAAATGGCAACTGTAAACATCTATGAATTTCTACTGATGTGAATACATATTAAATAATTTTTATTTTTTGAAAACCTACAAGAAGCAAATAAAACGAGCATACTTAGCAAGCATACGGAAAGTAGAAGGAAAGCAAATACCACACTTACTGTGAAAAAAGCCAGGCCAGGGCACTTAACAAATACACAAGAAAACAGCACTAACAGTCTTTGCACATCCATCTCAAAATCTTTTGATTTTATTGAAAAGTGCTCTAAAATTCCCGAACTTCCAAACTCCTTTAGATATCTAAAGCTTCAAACAAACACCTAAAAGAGGCATGTTGTTGCTTCAACAGTCCTAATGCAGACCAACAATTTCCCGTCTTTCCTGTTTCAAGTGCCACAACTGAACGTCCTGTTAATGTCCTGCAGAGGTGTATCATATACAACAGTCCATGGTGGGATGGGAAGGGCATATAGCATGAATGGGAACGATTAGGAATGCATACAGGGTTTGGTGGGAAAGCCAGAAGAAATATATCATTTGGACAACACAGACATAGGTCAAAGGATAATATTAAGACAGATCTCAGAGAAACAGTATCTGGTGCTTTGGACTGATTCATCTGGCTCAGAAGAGGAACCAGTGGCAGGCACCTGTGTATGTGGTAATGAACCTTCAGGTTCCTTGAAATTCTGGGAAATTCTTGAATAGTTAAGCGACTGGTGGCTTCTCAAGGACTCGGCTACATGAAGTTACTTAGTTGTATCAGTTCATAATGTGCTCTAATAAGATTTCTTTCAGCCTGGTATTGCAACTTAATGTACTCAAAACATTACCTCTTTCTGCACATTTATAACGTACTGCATTTTCCTCTGTGGCCACATGTCAATATATGACTGACATATTTCTCTTCATGTTTCTGCAGTGAAATGTTGATCAGATGTCACAATGATCATTTCAGTACCTTTACCAAGCAACTGCTGCCATATGCTGGTCATTTTTGTTAACTTTTTAAAAATAAGAATTACGAGAATAAGAATTACGTATGTATAAGGGTTAATTCACAGCAAAATGGCTGAAATGCTCAGGGTAGGGAGGAGGTTGTACAACATTATGGCAAAAATGGGCTTAAACATATTTCACTATACTTCCAGTTTCAACTAAGCTCAGACAGAAACACTTTGCTACACTTTACACAGAAGGACATACAAACCTAAATCACTGAGAAAATTTCATACAAGAGCAGAACAGTGTACTCCAGTCTGGAGTGCACGTATTTTAGTCACGAGATTCATCTGCACTGCACAGGGACATACTATCGCTGACAGAGCCAATTAACAGCAACCTTGCTATGCTGCATACAGCATAAAGGATTTTCTTTTGTTTTGTCTAATTAACGGTAAAAACATAAACAAAAAATTTAAATAGAAGTTACTGATCTTAATGAGACCTACATTTTACATTGTATACTTGGCTATATGAGAAGTGTTTGATGTAGTTTAATTAAGGCTTTATTTTATAACAAAATTTGTTCATATTTAATGGAGACCGCCTAATAAATTTTCTTAAAAATATGTGAAATGGTTTTGGTAATATAATATTTCTGTTCAACATCTTCCCTGAATAAAAATAATTCATAAAATGCAGATGACTAGTTTTCATTTCATTAGTCAGAAAGAGAGATTTATTCTTACAAATTGCAAAACTGAGGAAAGGTGATGCACATTCCTTGGTGCCTCTGATTTAACTAAATTCTGGGTAAATAGCTTAGTCAATTACAAAAGGACTGACATATATAAATTTTAGTGACTTACTCTTTCAGCTCACTGATTGATGCTTGCTTCTCCATAATTTCGTCTCTGAGAGCTGCCACTTGTTTCTGGTGGGCATCACGAAGTTGATCCATTTGCACCTCCAGGGCTACCCGCATCTTGTTTGCCTGCTCTTTTTCTTCTGCCTTTTCCTTACTGGATACTGCATGAACTTGCTCTGAACACAAATACCGTTTATGAGTTCCTGACACCAAATATGAACATTATTTTGCATAAAGCAAATTATTTTCAACAGAAAAATTATGCATAATGGGCCTGAGTTATACAGGTTATTGCATGTGCATGTCTCAAATTTTCAAGACAGAATCACAAAAAAAAGTCTTAATATTGATTCAAGCACTGATTTTTCTGTCCCAAACTTCAACAATTTTAAGATCACTGCATTCATTTTGCACTGGAGCATGTGAAATACCAAATCCACCAGAACTGTAATGCCTGGCAGCAACAACATGAATCAACTTGTCAACAGAGTCTACCTCTCTCTTCCTGCCCATACCGCATCCTTATCTACCTCAGTATGCAGTATCAGCATCTGACATCGAAACAGTTTAGTAGTACACTTTGAAGCACTGTGAAAAAGTGGCTGGCATTATAAATTGTGATTACAAAAATTGCTCTAAAATACAGAACTCTTGACCGCATCTCAATTATTGAGAGTTTTCCAAATTTTCATCAGTCTGCTAATAAATTAAAAAAAAAAAAAAACTCTCATATGCCTGGATATATTTGTAATATCTAATATCTTGTAATAAGTGAACTCTTGTTTTTTTTGTATATATTTATGTAATTTCTGACACTACACTAATTATTTTTATTTTGTTAAATAAACAAAGTTTAGTGCCTTATTACTGATCTATGAAGTTACACAGTCATTTTTGGCTTTGTCCCTCTGACAAATGTTACAAATAGGAGTTTCACTGTATTATGAACACAAAAGAGTTCTCAGAATTACTAGGTTTTCACACTTTGTCCATCATCCGGCATTCTAAAACTAGAAACCACAACGTTTCGGAAACTGGATCTGTTTCCAGCCTCAGGCAAGGGTGGAGACACCTACACTGTTGGGTCCTTAGAAAAAGCTGACCTCAATAACTCACCTGAAGATGGAAACAGATAGTTTCCAAAGCGTTGTTTTCTCTAGTTTTCAGGATACTGGACAATGGTCAAAGTCCAAAAACCCAGTAATTCTGAGTGTTATACACCATTATCAGAAATTTTTAGAATCTACAAAACAGTTCTGTGTACACACTAATGTTAATATGTGAACAACTGACTGGAACAATGAATTTCCTTTCAAAAAATAAATGTTAACCAACCAATTCATATTAAACACAGTTCAAGTTATCATCACTAACTTCTTTTTAATTTTATTTCTTGCAAATTTACAATCTGCTCCATAGTAACATTATGAGTAATAAGTAAATGGTTTAATACTTATAACGAAAGAATTGTCACTAGCATACATCATAATGTAACTTACCAGCAGCCTTCAGTTTGGCACACTCCTCCCTGAGTGCATCCACATCTTCTTCCAGTGTACGCTTCTTGTTTTCAGCCTCACGCATAGACTCCTGGAGCGTCTTCATACGGGCCTCGTGCTGTGAGATCAGCAACCGACAGTCGGCCAAATCCTTCTCATATTCAGTGATCTGAACAACATGAAATTTTTCTTACAGCAATGTCTGACAAGAGCTTATGTAATGATACCAGATAGATAAATGAGATGTGTTACAACACATGTTCCAGCTGCTTGGGAAAATAAGGTAGTGTGAAGACAGAATTTGTAAGAATTAAATATGGAGTAGTCATTAAAAACAATCCCCAATAAAGGTCTACACAGAAGCTTCATGCAGAAGAGTTAGTCTTGAATGCAAGCCCTGATATGGGAGGATACTATTAAAATGGATCTCAGCCTCTCAGCACTGCCCACAATGCTCAATATGGCAGGAATGCATGTACTATGGCATTGTCCCACATATTCATCATGTACCTAACAAGTAATCCTTTGCATGGTTAGTTCCTGAACTAGTTCATAAGTGTATGCACTGCACTGTATTCCATTTTCCATAATTACTAATTTTGACATGGGAAGTTAAATATCTCACCAAATTATTTCACCAAGATGAGATTTATCTCCTGGGATATAATTCTGTGTAATCCAGTGAAAGTCAAGCAAGAAACCACTGCGAGGCAAGCAGCAACTGCTGTGCTTATGATATGATCTTCCAAAATGTCTGATGGCTTTTACTGGACTATGCCATGCTATATCCCAGAAGAAACAACTCTTCAGTCACTACTGTGAGAACCTCAAAACCAGAATTTTTAGACAAAGTTTTCTAAACTGTTGCCAAGCCATTTAGTACAACTGTCATTTCTATCACAGAGATAAGATCTGTGAATGAATAAAACCACAGCAATGTATGCCACAACTGTGACTGATGCTTACTACACATGTACATAAATATACAGTTATCCCAGTGGCTAAACAAAGCACTTCACCATGAAGATGTATGTGGGAGTGGAGGTACAGATGAACCATTCTTAATCTCTGTACTAGAGTTGAGTGGTCAGTTTCATGCCTCAACTGGGGAAAAAGTCCTCAGTACCCACTGAATATGAGGTTGGGTGGACCTCAGAGCTGGTGTGGATGTTGTGGAGAAGGGACTATTTCTTACCCCTGCTAGGAATCAAACCTCCTGATTCCTTGGTCATCCAACCTGTAGCCTACTCGTAGTTGCTACATCCTGGTCACTTTATATTTGTATGCACTTAATGTAAAAAAGTGGATTAGGGAGATTTCATAGTACCATAATACATATGCAAGTCAAGTGGGTCTGTTTCATGATGCCGTCACTAATGTATTTATTCTTGCTTTACAACAAATGTCACCCTAGGCCTAGTCTGTTAGTGTTTATTCTTTCCAAGAAAGAACATTTCATTGAGAATGCCTACTTTAATAAACTTGATCAAAAGCTGCCTCAAAACTTAAGAATTATATGGTTAATTCCTGACAGCCACCAGCAAGGGAAAGAAATCAATTGTTCTGTCAGACCAACAAGTGGCAGAACGCTTACATATACAGTGAGATCTCTATTTAAAGTATGTTTCGGAGACTGGCTATTCTTACACCAAACAAAGGTGTTCACTAAACTGAGGTTAAGCAAAATTACATCACTAAACTGTTCATCTTCATATAAGAATTTCTGTATACCATATAATTATAATAAAATAGGCCCTTTATAAATAGTTAAAAAACTTCTCTACACAAATAAACACACAAGCCTGAAACAACAAATGCCATTTGAAACACAACACTCAAGACTGCAATGGTTCCTATACCAATAAATATAATATCAAATTAATACAACTACAAATATAATTACTTAAGGAAAAATATCAAATAAATTTGTAAGACAATTAATGACATGCAGGTGTTGAGGTTCTGACAGTGGTGCTAATGATGAGCTCCATCTGCTGGGATATAACAATGTGTAGTTTGCTGAAAGCTCTGCTGGCTACCTTCTTCACACTAGTTTCTTGCTTGGCTTAGTATTTGACCTTGAAGTGACATGTTCCTCTGACATGTCAGTTGACTTTCAACCGACTGCATGGCATTACATCCAGAAGACAAACTCTAAGTCTAAAACCAATCAGAGTTACTTCATTCATTCATTCATCCATCAGTAATCCGTCAGACGACAGGCCCACAGTCTCTTCCAAAACAGTTCCTGGCACTTAATGCACTTTCTCCTTCAAATGAGAATATCCTCTTCTGTCCCCAAGGTCATCCAGCATCTTCTTACATCTTCTTCGTCTTCTGGTCACTTCTATCCACCTCTCTATCTTTCCTTCAATAACTTCTTTTAGAAGGCAGTTACTGCATAAGATATGGCCAATCCAATTAGCCTTCCATTTTCTTATTTCGTGTAGGATATTCCTCTGCTCACAGACTCTAAATAACACTTCTTCATTTCTCACATAATCAGTCCAACTGATCTTTTCCATCCTTCTCCAACACCACATTTCGAAGCTTTCCAGGTGTTTCTGATCTACTGCCCTGAGCGTCCAAGTTTCAGCCCCATACAGAGCTATGCTCCAAATATAGCATTTCACTAGTTTCTTTCTCAAATTTAAGTCCAATTTGCTGCCAAAAGATTCTTCTTCTTGCTAAATGCAGCTTTTGCCATGGCAATCCTGGATTTAATTTCACAAGTACACCTTCCATCATCTGTTAACGAGCTACCCAAATATTTAAAACATTTCACATTCTGCAGTTGTTTTTGGTCTATCTTTATTGTGACTGGGGTTGGTTGTCTCGAAATTTTCATTAGTTTCGTTCTCTCCACATTCATTTCCATGCCATAGCACCTTCCAATTTCAATTAGTCTATCAATCATGCCCTGTAGCACAGTTTCTTCCTTAGCCATTAACACAAGGTCATCTGCATATTTCACAGTTTGAATAATTTGCCCTCCTACTTTGAAGTCACCGAGCCCATCCAGAGCTTCCTTGGTAAGGCATTCGCTGTACAAGTTGAACAGAATTGGTGATAAACAGCATCCTTGTCGAACTCCTCTTCCAATCTGCACACTTCCTGTCTCCCCCCTGTCCAGTCGTACTCTAACTTTCTGATCCATGTACAATTTGCTAATCAATCTTCTTTCATGCCAATCGATACCTGTTTCTTTCAGGATCTGCATTAATTTGGTCCAGTTTACCCGGTCAAATGCCTTCTGCCAGTCTATGAAGCAAACACACAGTTCTTCATCTATCTCCAAAGTTCGTTCCGCTATAATTCTCATCATCCCAATTGCATCCCTGGTTCCTTTTCCTCTTCTAAATCCAAACTGATCTTCTCCAAGTACATCCTCTATTTTCCTTTCAATTCTTCTTTTAAGTATCTTTGCTATTATCTTTGCTGTATGTGCAATAAGACTTATTGTGCGATGGTCGCTGCATTTTGTAGCTTTTGTCTTTTTCTTTAAGGCAATCATTGTAACTTCTGTAAAGTCCTTGGGCCACTCTCCACTTTCATATATGGTGTTCATTAGTTTTGTCAGTGTTTTCAAACCACCTTCTCCCAGTAACTTGAGCACATCTCCAGGTACATCATCATCTCCTGTAGCCTTTCCCTTCCTCATTTCCTTGATAGCTTTTTCCACCTCACTTTGTAAAATATATGGTCCCTTCTCGTCTGTATCTACTTCTTCTTCGGGTTCCACTTCCAAGGTTTCTGGCCGATTAGGTCGATCATATAGTTCCGTAATATAATTTTCCCAAATTTTCAGCACTTGCCTCTGATCTACTATTCTATTCCCCTGGGAGTCTTTGATGCCAATATTTGAATCTCATGGTTCTCTTACCATCCTAGTTCTTTTGTCTTCATGTACATCAAATCATAACATCCTATCCTTTGAAATTCTATAATCTCATTACATATCTTCTCAAAATATGCAACAGGATGCTTAAATATAATATTCCTTTTTGGCCCTGTGCGTGGCTCTTTTCAATACATTCCTCAGTCCCCTGTATTTCCTCCTGCCTTCTTCATTGTTTACATTCTTCCATTTCCTTCGCTCCTCCATTCTACTCATCATCTCCTGTGTAATCCATGGTTTTCTTGCTATCTTCCCAACTTTACCAACCAATTCACTAATAGTATCTAATATGCATTCTTTTATATTGTTCCACTGCACTTCAGCATTTCCGCTTTCACTTTCAATTGCACTGAGTTTCTCTTCTAGGGTCTCCTGCACGCTTTGTCTTTGAGCATATAACTTCTCCAAATCCCATCTAGGTCTGTGCTTTTGGAATCTTATAATTTTCTTCAACATGGTTTGAAACTTGGCAACCAGTGTAACTGCACCATGCAGGAACCTCAGCAATGTTGTTGATTTACTTTCTTAATTACAATGTACTACATGTAAATGAACTGTATTACTGTTAACACAAGATGATACAGAATTGACCCAAGCACCAGCAGATGCCAAGGATGACATCTGGTCTTTCTGAGGGACAAGCAAGCTGCAGGTCACTTGAAAACCCAGAATGGAGCAGGAAGTATCCTGCTGTGATTTCTGGGAATTTCAATGCTTAACTTCGACAGTGCGAGTCTTTGAAAATTTGAGACTTGACAGATACGAGTCACAATAATTTTTGGATGGGCGCACCGAGCGATCGTTAACGTACCTTCATTTATTTGAGAGCTGTCAGAAGGACCGTGTGGTACTTAGGCCCAAATTAACATGGATCTTGTTGGGACTGGCAGAATGTCAATGAAAGAAACACCCAAATTTTAGGTTCAGCCAATCAGCAAAATTTCAGAGGAGAGGAAACCAGGCATTCCTGGAACCGTCAGGACTTCTGCCTCTCCAGGGAAGTTAGTCGCAAAAAGTGAATAACTGGAGTCAGTCGTCAAAAGGAAGTATCAGGAGTGAGTCTTCTAAAGGGAATAACTGGAGTCAGTCGTCTAAAGGGAGTAACAGGAGTCAGTCGCAAAAAGGGAATACCAGGAGTCAGTCATCAAAAGGGAGTAACAGGAGTGACCACCCAGACGTTAAATCGGTGTTGGCCGAGTCTGGTACACAAATTCAAAGTGCTACAGCCTTGTAATGTGTAATTCTAGTTCACATCCATAATAAAGAGCAACAGCGTTGGTGAAGTGTGTGTTTTAAGTGTTCTCTCTCTCCTTGTGTGAGCAAGGCCCAGAAGTCACCCTGAGACAGAATCTCGTCCTACCGTCTGAGCAGTCGGAACCCCAAACACCCGCCTATCCATATCCCCCCTTTGTTTTCCCCGTTCCAAATTTGTGGATTTCACCCAAGTCCACCAGCGCCCATACAAATTCAAATTCAGAGTAATCCCACACCCTACTCTGAACCAGACAGCAACAAGGAAGTGGCGGATGAAAGTGGAGACCAACGTAAGGGCACTAAGAGGACAGGTATAAGTGCCGACCAACTTGTGGGGCTAAAAGTCTCACCGAGCACTTATACAGAGTTAAAAGTGACGCCAAATGTGTGGGCGAACGTGACGGCGGTTATACCAGTAAGTTGTGGTCAGAGTCAATATCTGCCCCAGGCAGCGTCTTCACATCCTTCACACTGTTTCTTAATCGATATTTCACAAGGATGTAGTCCAGCTGATGCTGCCTCCAATCCCCAGGTGCCTTCCTTGTCTAAAGTCTTCTCTTTGGCTTCTTGAACCAAGTGTTGGTAACAATCAGTCCATTTCTTTCACAAAAGTCAATAAGCATTTGACCCCTGTGATTCCATCTTCCTAGTCCATGTGATCCAACAATATTCTGATATGATTCATCTCCAATAATGCTATTCCAGTCTCCTAATATGATGCTGTTTGTACACCTCTTCTATCTTCCTGAAGAATTTCTTCACTTGTGTCATACACTTTTTCCACTTCATCATCTTCATACTCTGATGTTGGCATGTACACCTGCATAATCAGTATATATACCAGGTCCGCCTTTAACTTCAGAGCAATAATTCTGTCATTACAAACAATCTTCTTAACAACACTCCTCACTACGCTTTTATGCATGAGTTACTATGGTAACATAAATCACATCCACATGTTCTGCACAGATATTGCAAATACAGACACAGTGTAAAAATAAAAAAGGACTAAATAGACTAAAGGAGGAAGTTAGAATAACTAGATCTTATAAAGAAGAAAATATACAATACTTAAACTATTTACTAGGAAAAGAAAACTGGGAACTGGTTCTTAAGCAAAACTCGGTAAATAATGCATACAATGAATTTTTAGGCACTTTGAGGCATTACTACGATATAGCAATGCCTAAAAAGAGGGTAAAAGTAATGAAACAGGAAAATAAATGGGTAACGGCAGGAATAAGGATATCTGGAAAAAACTCAGGTTTCTTAATAGCCTAATGAAAGAAAAAACATATCAGAAGGTCTTAGAAAATATTATAGAAATTATAAAAAAATATACAACAAAGTTATTAGTGAAGCAAAAAAGCTGACAAACAACATACAAATAAGATCATCCGAGAATAAATCAAGAGCCATGTGGGACATAGTCAAGGCTGAATTAGGTAATCAAAGGAAAACAGCTAAGAATATTGAAATAAACGTAAATGGAGTACACATACAGGATCCAAAAACTACAGCCAATCTTTTCAATGAATACTATACTAATGTAGCCAAAGAGATGATAAGCAAAAATCTAATAGTAAAAACCAATGAAATAGATATTAATATAGTAAAATATAATAGCAATAGCATGTTCCTAACCCCCACTACAAACGAGGAAGTGATAGAAGTAATTAAAGGAATGGGAAATAAAAAATCAGTAGGAATAGATGATATCCCTGATTATGTTATAAAAAAATGTTATCCTAAAATAACTCCTGCCTTAACATACATTATTAATCTGTCATTCTCGACAGGACAATTTCCTGAACAACTAAAAATGGCAAAAGTTAAACCCTTATATAAGAGAGGACCTGAAACAGAAGTAGGAAACTATAGACCAGTGTCATTACTCTCTGACTTCTCAAAAATAATAGAAAAAATCATAAAGAAAAGACTACTATAATTTCTGAATAAATATGGCATAATTAGCACTAAACAGCATGGTTTCTGGAAAGGGAGATCAACAAATACTGCAATTGCAGATTTCATAGAAAAGGTTTACAAATCATTGGATGAAAGAGAAATAAGTATAGGGATATTTCTGGATTTATCAAAGGCTTTTGACTTGGTTGATCATGATATATTACTGAGGAAAATGTCAAGAATGGGAATAAGAGGGGTTGCATTGAAATGGTTTCAATCATATCTAGAAAATAGAGAACAAAGAGTTGAGATAGCATATAGATGTATAGAAACTAATGATTTAACTAGTTGTCTATCGCAAAAAAGACACATAAAATATGGAGTTCCACAGGGTTCTGTGCTTGGACCAGTTTTGTTTTTGATCTATATCAATGATTTAGAAACCAGCATTAAAGAAGGAAGACCAACGCTTTTTGCTGATGATACTAGCATATTTTTAGCAGCAAAAAATGCTAGTGATGCTCAAAGAAAAATAAATAAAACAATAAATACACTCACAGACTGGTTTGAAAGGAACAAGTTAATTATTAATAAAGAAAAAACAGTAGCAATATCATTTCATCAACCCCAAAAAATACAAACTGAATACCCTCTAATAAAGCTTAATGATACAGTCATTAGTTATATAGATTATACAAAGTTCCTAGGAGTTTGGATGGATAAAAATCTAAAGTGGCGTACACATACTCAACAGCTAGCAAATAAACTTTGTAAAATATGTTTTGCCCTAAGAATAATCAGTAGAGTAGCTGGGCCAGAGACTGTTCGTACTTTATATTATGCGTATTTTCAATCTATGTTAATATACGGATTGATATTCTGGGGTAATTCAGGAGAAGCAAAAGTGATCTTTAAGCTACAAAAAAGAGCTATTAGAATCATGATACAAATCCCGAAAACTGTTAGTTGCAAACAATATTTTAAACTGTTACATATATTACCCTTACCATGCCTATATATATATGAAGTGTTGGTTTACATAAAGGCAAATTTAAGTGCTTACTCAATCAATTCCGAAATACACTCATACAATACAAGGAGAAAGGATAACCTATATACAGTACCATGTAATACGAGTTTATGCAAAAACAACTTTAGTAATATAGGATGTCGGATGTTTAATCAGTTACCACAATATATTAAAGAGATACCAGTACTACACAAATTCAAAAAGACTCTGAAAACATTCTTGCTGGATCATTGTTTTTATAGGGTAGAAGACTTTTTCGTGGTTGGGGATAAATCAAATCATAATTACTAGTTATCATATACTTAATGAATAAATGACTTACATCTTTACAATAACATATATGTGGGAATACCTTCTGCTCTGTTTTGTTTTTTTACTCTTGCAGAGAACAGGATAGCAGGAGGTGTCGGCTGGAACTACCCGGATAGCGACAGATGACCATACTCTCCAACATCAATTTATAGGCCGCGCCAGAGCTTAAGTGATTAGTCGCTGGCTTCCCACCACTGTGATTTGAACAAGTGGGATTTGTGATAACAAACTGGCGCTGGGGCAGGTTTCCTCCGAGTACTTCGGTTTCCCCTGCCACATAGGTTAAATAGGCTAAATAGCCGAAACATGTTGTTAATCTATTCTCAAATTTGATGTGTTGTGACTGATAAATATAGTGCTCATCATTTAATTATTATATTAGTATAAAATTATATTGTTCTTCTTATTATTCTATTATGGTATCATTGTATTGTCTTATTGTATCATTGTATTGGAGTATAGAGTGTTTTGACTTGTCCTATGTCATCCATGGATGTGAAGTGAATAAATAAATAAATTACAGGATTTGCCTACAGAATTTTACTGTGACTGCTGGGGTTTACAGTCATTTCAGGCCAGGATGGAATTCTCTTTCAATTTATAGCCCCATCTCCTCCACCCTCATATCATTTAAAATGACGTCAACTCTCTGGCACCAAGATATTAAGTAAACAGGCTGTAAGAATGTGCACTAGGCTAAATAGCTCAAGACATGGCATAAATCTTGGGTGTTTTGTACATGGTGTGGAATCTTTGGATCCAAATACATGTTAGTAGGATCCTTGTATGACTACATGAGACATACATTATCAAGTTTCAAAAAACTTGTACTATCAGACCTTGCAAGACTTGCACATTCTCATAAAATCCTATTAACAGTTCTCTATTAATTTTAAATGTAATGGTACATACTTTCTTATTGCAATCAGACTGGAAAGTTTCAAGACCCTGACACCTCTGCACCAAGTTCTTCACTTCTGATTTCATCTTTGAAATGTATAGCCTTGCTACTGTGAACTCCTCCTCAAGTTTACCACCACTGCTGTCAGTAGAAACCTGAAACTAATACCATTATCACATTCTTGGTATCACATCACATATATAGTACAAACAAACCTCAATACATGCATTTCCGATCAATGTGAGTTTCGGTTAATGCAGTCACAAACATTTATACCATTCCTCTACATGTACCCTCTAAAATTTTGAATAGTGCAATTGATTATGAAACAAATTTTTTTTAACACTGCAAAAACAAGTCACCTGAAAACTGTTGCCCATGCACAGTGCTGCCAGATTATGCTTCTGTCATGCCATTATGATGCCATAAGTTCAGTTTCACTTAAGCCTTCAACCATCTAAGGCACATGCATGAGAGCAAGGTCTTCCCATTACCATATTTCACACTAATATTTAAAAAAAAAAAAGGTAGAGCTATCTCTGTAACGCAGGAGTCTCCAAACTTTTCGAACCGCGGGCCACATTAGGTAATTCAGCACTTTCAACGGGCCGGATAAAATGAGAAATTCATAACTCTAGGTATATGAGTTTTATTGAAAGCACAGAATTTCATAAACTAAATACAAAGTATGTGAGAATAAATTATCATATATTAATGACAACAGACAGTAGTAGCAAATGCTCATATTTTCCATCACAAATTATATTAAAACAATTAATGTGAATGATGGAACTCCTTTTGCATTCTTAAAATCTGATTAAATTGAGGTTCAAATTTTTGAAACGCTAATCACTAGTAGCGACTTTAAATGCTCATCGGATAAATTTGCCCTGTATTTTGACTCGATGTACTTCATGTGGGAAAAAGTTTGTTCACACAGATACGTCGTCCCAAAAATGGAGATAAATTTACAAGCAAATTTATTTTAATTTGGAAATTGCTCAGAGTTCACGAATTTATAATATTCGATCAAATTTCCTTCCTTGTATTTGTCTTTAATATAATTTTCCTGAAGTTCAATAATTTCCATTTGAATTTGACATCTGCAGCATCACAGTCAAATGGATTTTTAAACAATCTAATTTCCTGAGCACTGGAATCCAAAACAGCAAATCGTTTCTGAAATTGTTCTTTCATATCTGAAATGACTAAATCTGCAAACGAGGAAGGAAATTCTGCTTCACCCTTTTTATGCAACTCTGCACAGTATAGCATGTGAACAAAGTTACAATTTTTAACTTGGCTTTCCAGAAGTATCAACTTTGCTTTGAATGCCTTGATAAGTGCAAATAAATCACAGACTAAGTTATTTTCACCCTGCAACTTTAAATTCAAATGGTTCATATGGTTTACCAGATCAGCAAAACTGCTAATTTCCAAAGCCACTTGGTATCTGATAAAAGTGGTTCGTGATGGTTTTTCTCAGTAAGAAATATATCAATTTCATCCTTGAGCTGAAAGAAGCACGAAATAACCTTTCCACAGCTAAGCCATCGAACTGCAGTATAATATGTCAGGTCAATAAGCTCGGAATCACATTTACGAGTACTCGCTGGAAAATTAGTTAAACTGGCACATTTCTGCACAATTCTTTTGTGGGCTGGATAAAATCACATAACGGGCCGCATGTGGCCCGTGGGCCATAGTTTGGATACCCTTGCTCTAACGGGTTATGAAGGCCCATAAGGTTGAGACACACCAAGGCTCCCACATTTTCTCTAGACAGTCGCCTCACAGATGACAGTAAAGTTGTCAGCCTTATGTGCTGGCAACCCTTTGCCCCTCAAAAAGATTCCTGGTACCCATTTCTGTTAGGGACTGAGTCAACCCCAGAGCCATAGTGCGGCTGGAAGGATTAGTCAATTGAAAATATCCACCTTATTGGGACTTGAACCCGCGACCTTCTGGCTTGTAGCATAGTGCCTCAACCAGCTATGCTACCGTGTGCCCAAATAATAATTAGTATTTTGTAAAAGTTCACAATGCCCAAGAGGATTAGTGATATGTCAGTGAAATCCACTAAGAAGAAATATGTTAATACTTTGGACACAAAATTTGACATTATTAAAGAGTCTGATATTAGTCCATGACTTATTTAATCCGTCTTGCAGTGCATACATTCATTCATCTCCCTCCTTCCCTCGCACTACATGCTTCGGCACAATAATGCCATCTTCAGGTGCTTACTTGTCCACGTCAAACCAGTTCATTGCATGCCATGTTCACACATTAAAATAACCAAAATACGTATCTATCATATACATTGTCAAACGTTAAAAGTATTAAAATTGTTCAGGATAGATACGTATTTTGGTTATTTTAATGTGTGAACATGGCATGCAATGAACTGGTTTGACGTGGACAAGTAAGCACCTGAAGATGGCATTATTGTGCCGAAGCATGTAGTGCGAGGGAAGGAGGGAGATGAATGAATGTATGCACTGCAAGACGGATTAAATAAGTCATGGACTTAAATCAGTGCAACAGGACGCTAAAATATAACATGAGTCTGATATTGGTCAATGCAATGCAAGCACCAGCAGGGTGCTAGGCCTCAATGAGACTACAGTCCAACTGATTCTGTCCAAACCTAATGAAAATACAGAACAAAGTAAACCTGCATCAACACCTTCTAGTACACAGTGCACTAAGGACAGAAGTTATATTTCTGTTTGAAATGGAGCATCTTTTAATAACTTGGCTCGAAGATTGCAATCAAAAGTGGATTCCAATTGGTACCAACAACATAACTGCAAAAGCATTTAGCCTGTTTTTATCACTCAAAGGAAACAAATTCAAAGGCGATGACACAGTATTTTCTGCCAGCAGAGGGTGGTTTCAAAAGTTTAAAGCTCAAACTGGAATTCATAATGTCAAATTAACAAAGAAAACAGTGAGTGTCAATAAAGATGCAGCCACCACATTTTATGCATTAACTGAGGAATATAATTATGATGACTGCCATATTTTTAACATGGATGAAACTGTGCTTTATTGGAAGCAAATGCTGTCTAGCCAAAAATGATGAACTGCAACATCTCCTAACACTTATTAACTCTGATGTTTGGAGGAAGCACTGAGGGCAATTTCAAATTGAAACCTATGCTTATTTACCATTCACCAAATCTGAGGGCTTTAAGAGGTTGCAACAAAATATCAAAGTCTGTAATTTGGTGAGCAAATAAAATGTCACAGGTTTGAAGATTGGTTTAAGAGTTATTTCTGCCCAGGAGTCAAAAACTATTGCATGAAAAATAATCTTACACTTAAAGCCCTCTTAGTTCTTGACAATGCCCTGGCCATCCTACTGTGCTGAATGGTGTGAAAATACGTCATATTTTTACCTCTGAACATTATATCTTTGCTACAGCCAATGGACCAGGGCATAATTTCAACTCTAAAGGCCTATTAGCTTTGAAGAACTTAGCACAAACACTGGATACTACAATAGGGGAAGGTGCAATATCACTGACTGAAATTTGGAAGAATTTTAACATTATGCAAACTACTGACTATATTTACGAGTTGTGGTAAAAAGTTACAACTAATACAATGAGGGCTGTGTGGAAATATCTTCTGCCTTACTGTACAGATAGATGTCTTTTCTGGCTTCGAAAATCGAGCTGATGCTGTTTTTGAAAAAATTAGCATCACTGTACCTCACTTCTTTAATAAACGTTTTTAGCTCACTTGCTTCTCATTATTCTTTATATATATATA
>NW_019735580.1:510732-518532 GCF_002891405.2 Cryptotermes secundus | reverse complement strand
ATATATATATATATATATGTACATAGTTAAAATGTATTGTCTTGTGAGAGAGAGGGTTTTGGATTGGTGACCAGATTTACTGGACTCTCTGATACAGTGCATGACTACCCATTACAGTACACACATCCGCACACGCACGCACACACACACACTCTCACACACACTGGTCTCCACAGTCATGTCTTCGCTGCCATTGCTTGGTAGCAGCGTCCAAAGGGAGATGTTTCCCTTCCTCTGGGTTCTCAAAGTGTTCCCAGCCTCAGCTACTAACTTCTAACAGCAACAGCTCACAACGATTGTACGACAGCAGTCCTCTAACTCACTAACTCACCAACCAACTCACACACTTTCTTCGCTGACTCCTCACTTGTCTTGCTTATAACATGTTGGCATCGACCATGTAGAAAACACCACTCCTCTGCTGCAGTGCAACTGTTGCTGTGGAACTGCTGCATGTGTGTCTGCTATGAAGCCATCACCTAGCAACGGCTGTTGTATAGTCACTTATTCTGCGGTCATTGTGTGGCAATGGGTCTACATGCCACAGCATTTCAAAGGCCAAAATCAGGTCTTCTGACAAATTTTCCAAGACATCATGGACACTGTGTTTTAACTTCAATATATGCTATTTTGAGATATATGGTACACTCACTGCACGAATTAACCACATATATAAAGGTTTACCTCTACTGTGTTCGAGCATTTTGTTGCACCCGTTTAGCGCTTCATACATACACATAATTCAGCCTTTCAAATGCAAAACTTCACTTAATGGCCTTCACATGTTTTGGCCATATGGAGTTATTAGCAGCTAGATATAATTCATTAATTTGTTACACTGTACTGTAATACATCACTGTGCTGAATACATAAAAGTCCGAAGATTTGTTTTCCAACACACACTAGCCACCATAGCATACAACCCAGCAACCCCCCAAAAAATGCAAGAAATATACACATCACTGCCAATGAGACACAGCAATAAAATTAATTTTAAATCATTTAACAAGGATGAGACTTGGTTAAAAAAACACTTTTAGACTTCCATTACTTACATTCAGTGAATTATTACAATACAGTACAGTAATTTAATAAGTCATATAGACCTGATTATGTACACAGAAGGCTAAGACATGTTGTACTATACATATATGGAATACAGATCAAGTGGTGTACACACACACACACACACGCACACATTGTATATATGCACACAGATGTGTATGCACAGTAGGCACCGGTTATTGCAATCATGTTTGTAGGTTGCATTTTGATTCTAAGTACGAGGGGTGTACTGAAAGTCATGAGCAACAATTTTTTGTAAAGTAACATGCTTTATTATTGACAAACCAAATACACCACCACAATCTACAGACCTTTCTTTATTTTTCCACATAATCGCCACTTCTTTGTACACATTTCTCCCAGCGTTCTGGGAGTTTGAAAATTCCCCTTCTGTAAAATTCTGTTCCAGCCATCCGAAGACACTGACACACTGCTTTCTGAATTCCCTCCCTTGTCTCAAAACGTTGCCCACACAGCTGATCCTTCACAAATCTGAAAAGATGGTAGATGGAGGGTGCCAGATCATGACTATAGGAGGGGTGTGGAAGAACTTTCCACCCCATCTTTGCAATTGCTTCCATTGTGAGGCAAGCGGCGTGGGGGGCAAGTGCTGTCATGCACGATGATGATGTTTCGTCCTGGACGTTTATTGCACAATGAACAACGGAGCTTGTGCACCATCTGGACACAATGAGCAGCATTGATGGTTTGGCCAGGTTCCAGGAATTCGGCCAGAATAAACCCCTTTGCATCCCAGAAGACTGTGCCCATCACCTTCGCAGTTGATGGCACTGTCTTTGCCTTTGCCTTCTTTTGTGATGGAGAATGCAAATGGTGCCATTCCATACTCTGCCATTTCGTTTCAGGCTCTAAATGGTGAAACCAGCTTTCGTCACCTGTCACAATACAGAGCAAAAAATCATCGCCTTCGTGTCGTTATCTCTGCAGCATTTCTGGGGTGATGGCTTTTCGCTGACATTCATGGTCTTCGGCCAATAACCGCGCGACTCAACGAGCACGAACTTTCCTACAGCCCAAGCTTTCAATCATCTCCTGTAGTGCACTGTGCCGTATTTCAAGTTTTCGGGCTATTGTGTCCACAGTCACACACCTGTCATCTTGAATGATCTCGTCCATTCTTTCCTTGCTGCATTCAGTTGAGGCTGTTCGAGGACAACCGCTCCGAGGCTCATCTTCAATGCTGGTGTTCCCATCTTTAAAATGTTTCACCCATCTTCGAACACTGCTTGCACCCATGCACACACTTCCATAAGCACACTGAAGTCTCTGATGAAGTTCTGCAGCAGGGATTTCCTCTTTCACAAGAAATTCGACAACAGCACGCTGGCAAAACAACATATCATTGTCGGCCATTTTTAGGAGTGATACTGGTCACGTGATGCAAGCTATTGACATCACAAGACACTCAAGGTTAACACAACAGCTGGTTCCACCTACCACTGTATTCTTTTTCGTCTGCTGTTCCCAGGTTGCATGCAAAAATAGTTGCTCATGACTTTTGGTACGACGTACGTAGATTGGCTTGGTGTAGTAGAATTAAAACCACCAGTCAGAGCTTGACTTGCTGTGGACCAGTTAATACAGGATTTCCATCAATACCTGAACCTGTCAGACACAAGTATCTGATGCTCCTTCTGTCTGGTGAGGATATGCATGTTCAGACTGCCAGCATAATCAACAATCCTACTGCCTAACACAGGACAGGTAAAACCAAGTTTAGCATGAGCTGTAATGTGGGTAAGTTTTATTTGTACTGCTATTTATAAATGAGGAAACTAATCCCACTTTCCCCTTTGGAAAAGAGAACCTCGATAAAAAAAAATTTATATTCTACGCTACGTGGGGACAGGATAGCAAACACAATCTCTGTTCTGTGCAATAGATCAAGATCACATCACTGAGAAACTGGATACAAGAGAAAGTAAACAAACTCAGGAGCAAGACACTCCAGTCCTTGTTATGTGTATTAATCAGAACTTTCAAACTATGGCAATCACAGCGTGTGGTAGTTGTAATGCTTTGTGTGTTTATCAGCTGTATATGCAGGTTCCTTCAGAGAAGCATTCTGTCTACATCATATGAATGCAGCATTTCATACTTCATATTTCATATTTACTTATCTCATTGTCTGAATGGAATGTGTGCTGCAGGTTAGTCACAAACACAAGAAAGGTTTTGAGCAGCCCCTGCAGTGTATGCACTGCATCACAAACACATTATATACTGCAAGTTTATTCAGTGCACATGCACAGAGGTCATGGGGGCCCATGGGGTTATGAGATGTTGAGGTTCCCACATTTTCTAGACAATCAGCTCATAGATGGTGGTAAGGTTGTCAGCCTTACTCACCTGCCACCCTTTACTCCCAAGAATATTCCTGGTACTCATTTCTGTTAGAGGCTGAGTGGACCCCAGGGCCATAGTGCAGCTGGAAGGATTAGGTAAACTGAAAAAAATCCAATGACCTCATCGGGATTCGATCCCATGACCTTCCAGCTTGTAGCATAGTGCCTACACCAACAACGCTCCCGCACACACAAAATCCCTTTGAACAGACAACATTTTTTCATGCCATCTAGTCAACGGAACACTGAGAAAAAGAAACTACGTACCTTCATATCCCCATCTCCACCAATAGCTACACCAATTTCACCCAGATCTTTCAAGAGATTGGTCAACATTTCAGTTATTCGCTTTCGTTGGTGTGTTGACATGTCTTTCAACTGTTGCAGTTCAGATGAAGTGGAGTTCAGATCAGACTGAAAAAAAACAATAATAATATTAATGTAGAAAACACATCAGCACTATCAATTCAAAATCGTACATAGCATTCCACCGTTTCGAAGCATAGTTAATTTGTGAAAAAAACTGTCAAATTTGCAAACTTCAAGTTGTCTTTAAATACAATTTGTCTGACCCAGGTCCTGTAGGCACATGATTTTTTTTTTTGTGAACTTAAATTCTGACTTTCTGTATGAATGGATGGAGATGGACGAATCATTTATATTCCATAACACTATATCAAGAGGAGCAGTCATTCAGCGTCAAACGATGGGAGGATGACTTTGTTCAGTGAACTTAAAAGGACTGAGGACTAAGCAAATGTGGCCTATTTTAACCTATTATTCTGATAATCATCCACAGGTACTGAAGAAAAACACAAAAGAACCTCAGCCTGGAGACTCTGTATCCCAGACAAGATTCAAACTGAATGCAGTGTTTACTTGATAAGACATTTTCCACAGGACCACAGAAAAAACTTCTTAAAGGGGAAAACTTCTGTAAGGCAAACAAAATCAGGTTCAGTTTCTGAACCCATGCAACTGCTACATAATATTTCAGTTCTAAGAAACGCATGATGTTTTCAGGGCAACCTGGAGATACAGTGGCAACACTAGAACTATTTATTTACTTTGGTACTAAAGAAAACTCACAAAACACAGTCATAATCAGCTACCTACAAATTACGTAAAAATAACAAAACTTATAAAACACAAGTCACAATGGGCCACCTGGAAACTGTATAAAAATAACAAACATGGAACTTGTGTTATATTCAGAATTGTTTCCAGTTCCTGTATAATGTTATGTTTATCCTGGAAGTCCTTGCTTTTCGTTTAATTGGAACCACTGAAAATATGATTATTTCACACCTGTTTCTGCATAAGTTCTTCTGTAAGGGTCTCATATTCTTTGTTCTTTGTCTCCACTTCCTGTGATTTCTGATCATAATTGACAGCCAGCTCCTCCAGAGCCTGCAGAACCTCTTTTACTTCCTCCTTGGCACTTTCATTTTCCTGCTGGATCCTGTTCATCTCCTGCTGCAGCAATTCATAGTCTCGCCTTGTTGCTGCAATCAACTGCAACACAATGCGCTATACACATTAATTTCAGGGACCAACACCTACTTTCTGTCCAGAGTAAGTTCCATTTTAATTCCACTGCCTCGCCTATGCCAAGGCCTATCATAAAACATTACTATAATGCTACCTTACCAAAAGTTGTATTAAATTTGTTCTTATTCCATACACAATGCATCTAGCAAAAATCTTTGCTTTGCACTGTCCATCATGTTGCCAGCTTGAGCTACACATTTAGCTAAAAACTGATCCTGTCATGACATCCACATTTCAACATCTGCCAAATGGCATCAGCAGGTGACTTACTAATTGTCTTCACATGGCTAGTCTTATAAACACATTGTAACTAAGTGTGAATTCAACAAATATTACTTCCTACTGTTCGCATCTAGCCAACCTTGACTGGCCTCTTTTAGTTACTCTGACAATAAAACTATGCCAACAGTTTAAATTGTAACAACAAAAAGTTTGTGACAATGGCACATTAGCACAACTACTGACTGTTGGACATTACCAATCACTCTGTTTTTATTTAAACCAGTGTTTCAGGAACTGGACTGTGCCTCTGTCCTTCAGTAAAAAGCCTACTCAGATGGGGCCAGTCAATAGATATAGTCCATCTCTGCAGGATAGAGGCAGAGTCTAGTCTTTGAAAGGTAATTTTAAATAAAAAACAGGACAATGGATTTCATCCAAAAGTGAAGAACTGCACTGGGTGTAAATCTTGTTGTTCTGGAAATGTCTTAAACATATTTTCTGATAGCTTGAGTAATTTAAGTGATTCGGCTTAACATACCTATGAAAATCTGACTGCCTAAAGAAGACAGTGACATACAGTACTAATTACCTCTTCCTGTTCCATCATCTGTTCCTTAAGCTTCTCTGCAAACTGACTCTGCTGGTTGATTTCTTCATCTTTCTCATCCAACTGCTGGTACAGACTTTCACGCTCCTCTTCCAGTTTCTGCCGCTCCTCATTGGACAGAGAGCCCATCATGATGCCACCACCAGGGGTAGCAGGCATTGGCCCAAGTACAACATCCTTCTTAACTTCGGCAGGCTGGGTAACAGGTGTGACAGCTTCCAGAGGTTCCTGGTAAATATGAGGGTGAGTCAAATGAAAACCTTAAATTTGTAATAAAAAATCGAAATTTTGTGCCATTATCCTGTATTGGTAAGTGTGCTATAAACAGCGTGCAGAATGGCCTGTAGGTTGCAGCATAGTGCAGATGCACGAACACAGTCACAGCACCAGTATAAGATGGCTGCCCCACTTGAGACTTGCACCAGGGAAGAACAGCGTTCTGTTATTCGGTTTTTGTGTAGTGAAGGTGTGAAACCTATTGAAATTTATCAAAGAATGAAGTTTCAGTATGGTGATGCATGTTTGTCACAGCAGCAACTGTACGAATGGAGTAGGAAGTCTGCAAATGGTGTGACTTCAGTGGAAGATGCTCCTCGTCCGGGTCAGGCACAATGAGTTGTGACTCCAAAGAACATTGCAGCAGTTGAAGCCATAGTGAGGGAAAACCATCGAGTGACACTGAATGAAAGTGCAGCAAGTTTAAACATTAGTCATGGTTCAGCACACCACATTGTGCACGATGTGCTCCACTTTCACAAAGTGTCTGCAAGATGGGTGCCACAGCAGCTGACTCCTGAATTGAAAGACCAACGTATTGATGCTTGTGAAGACCTTCTGCGTCGCTTTGAACAAGAAGGTGATGACTTCCTTGCAAGAATCGTTACTGGGGACAAAACGTGGGTTCACTTCCACCAACCATAAACGAAGAGAGTGAGCAAGGAATGGCGCCATTCCTCATCTCCAAAACCGAAGAAGTTTCGAACACAACCGTCAGCAGGGAAGGTTATGCTGACTCTCTTTTGGGATGAAAAAGGCGTCATCTTGAAGCACATGCCTAGAGGGACCACTGTCACCAGTGCATCATACTCAGATCTCCTAAAAAATCATCTTTGGCCTGCAATCAAATCAAAGTGGATTGTTGTCCACATGTATCCTTTTGCAACATAACAATGCAAGACCCCATACTGCCCGTACAACAGTTGCGACAATCAATGACCTGCATTTTGAGTGTCTTCCTCATCCGGCATACTCACCAGACCTTGCCCCAAGTGATTTACATATGTTTGGACCACTCAAAGAAGCAATGGGAGGAAAGACGTTCCATTCTGATGAAGAGGTACGCCACGCGGTGCACGAGTGGTTGCGCAGACTACAAAAGAATTTTTTATAAAGGAATTCATGCACTTTGTAAGCGCTGGAGGACTTGCATTGAGCATGGGGGAGATTGTGCTGAAAAGTGATACAGCTTTGTACCACTTGTGCATAATAAATAATACTCAAAAAAATATTTAAGGTTTTCATTTGACTCACCTATATACACATTTGCATTAAGCAAGTGTATATGTAGGGCCGCACCATAGCTCCAGCGGTTAGTTGCTGGTTTCTCACCACGACGGCCCGGCTTCGATCCTGGGTCTGGTCAAGTGGGATTTGTAGTTGACAAAGTGGCGCTGGCGCGGGTTTTCTCCAAGTACTTTGGTTTCCCCTGCCAATCTTCATTCCACCAAATTCTCCATCATCATAATCACCCGGGGCAGGCTACAATAGGCCAATCAGTGGCAGCTGTGCCGAGTAGACCCAGTTGGACTCTGCCCCCCACTATGCCAAGTGTATATGTATGCGTCTGCAGTGACAAAATACAGAGTGTCCCAGGAGGAATGTGCCAAACTTCGGGAGGGTGTTCCTTATGTTAAAGTATGCCGATATAACCCAAAACACCTATGTCCAAAGTTGAACGGTTACGGAGATAATGGCCAGAGAAGTGTCAAA